>NC_137141.1:21144803-21317303 GCF_949319135.1 Squalius cephalus | reverse complement strand
GGAAAATATGAGAGAGGTGAGATTTACCTGAAGACAAACTGATCGAGCACCTTAAAAAATAAAATCATCTCTCATGAACAAAATACTGATGTTCCACAGAAAATCTCATCCAGTCTCTGCCTACAGGAAGAACACTGTGCAAAACGCTTCATGTTTAAAAAGATGTTTGTCCAAGTTGTACAAAGAGTTGCTACTCTCAAATTTACACATGCATTAATTGTCATCACAGTATCATATTCATAGTTCTTCAAATTAAACGTGGCAACATCTCAACAGTCTTTTTCTACTTCTTGGTTGCTTGATTTTTGTAGTGTTTTTGTGCCTCAACGATCTCTGAAAGGACAGAGGGGTCGTCCAGCGTGGAGACGTCCCCCAGGTTGTTAGTGTCCTGCATGGCGACCTTTCGCAAGATTCTCCTCATGATTTTTCCAGAGCGTGTTTTAGGAAGACGCTTCACAACCTTAAAAGAAGAGAGCAGAGATGCTTTCACAGCTGACAAAACAAATAAATCTCAAAACCATCTGTACAGACAGTGATGGTTTAGACAACACATTTTGGTTGATTCTATGATCAGTCATAATCGCTCTTTGTAAATACTCCTGATATAAATGTTCTTGCATAAACATAATACATAAATATAAATCAAACAATTAACACTGTAAAACAAGTTAAAAAAAAAAGATGTTACTGATTTTACCAGGAAGTGATCAGGGACGGCATATTTAGCTATTTTAGTAGCCACTAGGAGTCTCAGCTCTCCCACAACAGCCTGCTGGTTCCCAGTAGCAGATTCTTTTAAAACTATAAATGCAAATGGAACTGGTGAAAGAGAAAGACAGGAAGATAAAGTGAGAGAAATGTAAACAGGCAAGGTAAAATCCCATTACGTTTGCTTTAAACACTGAATATTTTGTGACAGTTAATTGTGTCTTTATTATTTTTGTTCTTTTCACAATGGCCAAGGGTGTTGTAATGCACACAATGAATTGTGGATCAAAAGGTCTCTGCTTGCTTGGGCGGGTGCATGCGTTCCAGATGGCTCATGAATGAAAAAAGGTGAGATCGTCGAAGGCCTTACCTTCTCCTTTGATCTCATGAGGAATTCCGATCACTGCAGTTTCAGGAACGTCTGGATGTTCATCCTGATGCCAGAGAAACACAAAAAAATGTTCATCCTGCTCTTCCGTTCAAAAGTTTGGAATAAAGGTTTTAAAATGTTTTTGAAAGCAGTCTCTTATGCTCACCAATGCTGCATTTATTTAATCAAAAACAGTAAAAACAGTAATATTGCGAAATATTATATTAAAAGAACAGTTTTCTATTTGAATATATTTTAAAATGAAATTTATTCCTGTGATGGCAAACAAAAAGCATTTTCATGAGCCATTACTCCAGTCTTCAGTGTCACATGATCTTTCAAAAATCATTTTAATATGCTAATTTGTTGCTCAAGAAACAATTCTTATATTTTTATTATCGATATTGAAAACACTTGTGCTGCTTAATATTTGTATGGAAACGGTGATACATGTTTTTCAGGATTCTGGAAAAAAAAACAGCATTTATTTGAAATATAAATCTTTTGCAGCATTATAAACGTCTTTATTGTCACCTTTGACCAATTCAGTGCATCATTGCTGAGTAAAAGTATTCATTTATTTAAAAAAAAAATCTTTCTGACGCCAAACTTATGAACAGCAGTGTACATTTGCTTTAGCTCTGTAAAAGACTCTCTATAGAACATTTTAAATCATCATAATAATATAGGTCCCACTTTATATTACGTGTCCTTAACTACCATGTACTAAAATTTTAAGTAATCACTTGATACAAAGCACTTATTGTGTACATAAATGTTTTTACATTGTACTCATATTTAAAAAAAAAAAAAAAAAAAGCTGCATATAATTATTTTCTGTAACTTTGGGTCTCACCAGTGCATCTTCTATCTCAGCGGTGCCCAGCCGATGCCCACTGATATTGATGACGTCATCCATTCGTCCTGTGATCTGGTAGTAACCGTCTTTGGTGCGGTGCGCTCCATCACCCGTAAAATACTGACCTATGGCATGGCATCAGTTAACACCTTAAGATCAACTTATACCTCTGATCACTATCTGTCGACTTTGATTTCAAACTTTTTATGAAGTAAAAACTTAAATGGAGTTATTGTGAGTGCAATTCACAACAACAGAAAGCACATTTGAAAATTCAAAAAGATTTTCCCAGCCAGGACCCTCACTTTAAAGACAAAGTCAGAAAGAACATAATTCAACAAGTATCAAAACCTTTTCCTTTTCAAAACTTTTATAAAAGGAGCTTCACGAGCCCCAGGGGTCTGGCTCACCTTGGTACGGTTTGAAATATGCATCGACGAATCTCTGGTGGTCTCCAAATATGGTTCTGGCCATTCCAGGCCATGGCTGGCTGATGCACAGAGCTCCATTGACATCATTTCCTGTTATTATCTGCCCCTGTTGAAGAACCAAAAGGTTGGTGATTATTCCACACGACTAAAAACACGTGCATTGAGATGTCTCTCAGTTGATCTTCATGGGAGGGGGTAAAAACCAGAGTGTAACAAAAGAGTGCCTTGACGTCCATCAAGGTCTGTAATACAAAGCTTTCTTTAAACACAGCAGGAGAAGCTAAGTGCATTGGATCCAGGCAGAGCAAAAGACAAATATTACCCTTATTTAGGACCCTGAATAGGACAGTCTGCTAACAATTACTGTATCTAGAACAAGTGTAGAACAAACTACTACAGAAAACACAGAAAAATCATTGAGCTTACCAGGAAGTAAAGTGCTAATAAGAACTTGTTTTTTATTTCAGATAATGAATATTGGGACTTTATATCTAGCTATTATGATTTTATTTTTTTACTTTTTTCAGATTATGACTAAATCTTACATTTGAGGCTTTATATTTCACAATTATGTTTTTTTTTTATTCCACAATAATCCCACAATGCCACTTCATATCAGTCATATTACTTTTTTTGTTGTGAATTACAATTACATTTTTACATATATTCTTTTTTACTTAGAGTTGGGCATTTTTCTAATAGTATTGTGTAATTGAGGAACAGAAACTGCTATAAATGCACCCTATGTTCCTAAACAACAAGTGACCAAGCCGTGAGTCAGAAAACAAATAAACAAGTATAAATCACCTTCTCCCCAAGCAGTGCCGGCTGGATGCCAAAAAAGGGTCTCATAGCCATGGCAGGCCGGATCTCTGCTCCTGGTTCAGCTGGGAGTGGGGCGATACACACACCGCCAGTTTCTGAAAAAAGAGAAAGAGAGAGTGAGAGAGAGAGAGAGAGAGAGAGAGAGAGAGAGAGAGAGAGAGAGAGAGAGAGGTGAACGATATTTATTTCTGAATAACGTCACGCATGGTAAATCATCTGACCAGTGCTGCCAGACTGAAGATCAAGGGTATGTTATACAGACGAGAACAGATGCAGCGTTTCCTTTTACCTGTCTGCCACCATGTGTCCACCAGAGGGCATCGTCCATCCCCGACCACATTATGGAACCATTCCCACGCCTCGTGATTAATGGGCTCTCCAACTGCCAACAGATCACACATTCATTTATATAGACAAATTCATCGAACATAAACACTGCACTTAAAAACATGCTCTCTAATTTGGTATGATGGAGTGACTTCGCATTTCAAGGAAATCTTAGCCCTATCTTTTCAAGTGGAACTTAGGTGGGTACTAAAGGGGCCAACAAAACCCAGACCGGCTGTGCACACAATCTAGTGTCCTTGATGTTTGGCGCAAAGTTAGATTTTCCACTGTTGAACTCAATAGCTGTGTGACTAGACTCATTAAAAATAATCTAGAGTAAGCAGGCTAATCTTTAACTGTGTCTGAATGTTCTCCCTTGGTGGAAGTACAATATCTGTGCTTGAAACACCAGCCCAGATATTGTTCTTCTTCTTCAGTTCAAACCCTGAAAATGGTGACCTTTGAACTGGAGAGCTGATGAGTTCCCCATCCCCATTGTGCCATTGCAATGCACTTTTCCCTCTTACAACAGGAGCAATCCACATCAAGTAAACCTGGGTTAAGTCGTAATAAAAAGTGTTAAATGATAAATAACACACTGACTTTCACATTGATGTACTGTAACTAAACGGCAGTGAAACATTTAAGATGTATTTACACTGTGTAAAAAAATCTTACATTTTCTAACTATATAATTAAAAAACAGTTTATTGGAATTTGAAATTTTTTTGAGTGTGATAATTAACAATACAATTCACGTTGAAATGCACATTTTTTACAACGCAGGTCAATTTATATATAGAATTCTTTTGCCATTAAACTTTTGAAGACTCACCAGATGCAAGTGTCTTCAGTGATGACCTGTCATATTTCTTGACCCAGTTATCCTCATATTTCAGGAGTAATCTGATGGCAGTAGGAGCTCCATAAAACTGGTTTATTCTTAACCTCTGAACTGTCTCCCAGTAACGACCTAAAACAGTCACAAAACATAAAGACAAAGATAATAAAGTGTTTGATTTACAACCACATAGCACTTCTACAAAACACGTAAGTTATAAGCTTACAAAAAAAAAATGAACATCAACAGTAATTATGACTAATTAAAACCCAATATTACACAAGCACATTGTCTAATGGATACCAGCACAGAAACAGAGGCTTTTGAAAAGCAGGAAAACATAAATGGAAAAGTTTCCTGCAGAGGTCACATTGTAAAGATCACTGCTTTACGACCACTCATGAAGACTCATTTCCATTAAAATACACTCATAAAGGCAGATAAGGCACATTATACAGGTTAATGTGTCACCTGAACAAAAGAAGTTCCTTCATTCTGAAGGGCTGGGAGGGACAGTAACCCTATCTGACATGATCTAGAGGGGTCACCACCTCATTCAGAATGGATGAGAACAGGAACACGACTGACACAATTATAAACTTAAGGAATGAATAGTTGTGTCTCCCAAACACTTCACATATTTACTTATTGTCTGCAAATGCTCTGGCAATACGAATGCACATTTTTTTTATCATGCCTATAAACCACAGTAAAACTAAAACTGAAATTAAAACTAAAAAAGAAATAGAGTGCATGTGCATTATACATACTGCAAACCATTGCTCATAAGTACATGTAATGTCTCCTGATATTTCACCTGGATTGGGGTACACGGGTGTACTCTCAAACAGAACAGAAGTGGCTCCGTTACACAGGGGTCCATACACCACATAACTGTGACCCGTAATCCAACCGATGTCAGCAACACAGCCAAACACATCTCCAGGTGTGTAGTCAAACACATACTGCAACCACAGACAGGTATTCAGTTACACAAATTGACAAAAATTACACCCTCTAAATCAGAAAATTGATTGCTGAATGTATATTCATTGTGCATGTTATTGTAAATGTGCTATAAATGTTGTATGTAAATGTAATATAAAACATTTGATGTAGGTTGCCAGGTTGTACACACAAACTACAATGCAGGGCAAGGAAAAAAAAATAATTGTATTTTATTATTATACTACAAAATATTACATTTGGTTAAAGACACTGTAGGTTTAATAAAAAAATAACAGCTTGAGTAGCATTATTATAAATACCGTGGAATATTTACCACGTTACCACCATCATTATTCTGTTCAGATAGATATACGACAAAGAGCCAAAACATTATGACCACCTGCCTAATATGCTGTTGGTCTTCCATGTTCGGCCAAAACAGCACCGACTCGCAAAGGCATGGACTCCAAAAGACCCTTGAAGGTGTCCTGTGGTATCTGGCACCAGGACATTTGCAGCAGATCCTTCAAGTCCTGTGGGTTGCGAGGTGGAGCCGCAATGGATTGAGCTTGTTGGGGTCCTGCACATCCCACAGATGCTCAATTGGATTGAGATCTGGGGAATTTGGAGGCCAGATCAACACCTTGAACTCTTCATAATGTTCCTCAAACCATTTTTGAACAATGTGTGCAGTATGGCAGGATGCATTTGGTGTACCTGGTCGGCAACAATGTTTAGGTAGGTGGCACGTGTCAAATTTGGTCCACGTGATGGCCGGACCCAGGATTTCCCAGAAGAATATTTCCCAGAGCATCACACTTCCTCACCGGGACAGTGCATCCTGGTGCCATCACTTCACCAGGTAAACGGTGCAAACGTACATGGACATCCACGTGATGTAAAAGAAAACAAGACTCACTGGACCAGGCAACCTTCTTTCACTGCTCCGAGGTCCAGTTCCGACGCTTGCGTACCTATTGTAGGTGCTTTCAATGGTGGACAGGGGTCATCACAGGCACTCTGATTGGTCTTTAGCCACGCAGCCCCATTCACAGCAGAGTGTGATACACTGTGTGCTGTGACACATTTCTCTCATAACCATCATTAAATAATTTTGTTTGACTTGTGCCACAGTAGACCTTCTGTTGGCTTAGGCGAGAGAGGATTGCCTTTGCTGCCCTCATGCATCGATGAGCCTTGGGCGCCCAATAACACTGCTGACCGGGAGGAACCCACAAACTGTTTACTCTGACCCAGTTGCCTTGCCATAACAATTTGGCCCTTGTCAAAATCGCTCAGATCTTTATTCCGACTCATTTCTCCTGCATCCAACACGTTGATTATGAGAACTGATTGTTTGCTTACCATGAAATATACTCAGACCTTAATATGATCAATGATATTGGCTTCATCTTTGACTGGTCATAATGTTTTGGCTTACCAGTTTGGGTGTGTGTATACTGTGTATACACACACATACACATGCAGTACATATATCCATATGTATTTTTGCACTTTTAAAAAAAACCTTCCATTTCAAACTTTGCTCAGTGTTGTGATCTTCACCCAGTGTGACAGCATTAGTGTGATCAGAGAAACACAGTGACATACCTGATGTGTGAGTGAAGCGTAGAGCAGGTAACCAGCCTGTGTGTGCACGATGCCTTTGGGTTTACCCGTACTGCCTGAGGTATACAGCATGAACAGCATCTCCTCGCTGTCCATGGGCTCTGGAGCACACACTGAAGACTGTCTCGCCATCACCTGACACAGACAGAAAAAGTACACTCATTAGACCATTTTAAATTCTTGTATTATTGTGTGTATTATAAAAATTGTTTATATGAAACAATCAAGTATGGTGTATATATATATACAGTAGTCAACACTTGAAGTGGATCAAAAAAGTTAAATCAAAGACAAGAATGGGTATTGTTCAAAATTCATGTTTAACTTTGATGAAAGGTTTTGATCCACTTCAAATGTTGACTACTGTATATAGTGGGTGGTTCCATGTTTAATATTTTGGTAACACTTTATTTTACAGTGTCCTTGTTACATATGTTACATGTACTTACCATAGTAATAACAGTAAATTATGCATAATTACATGCAACTAACCCTTAACCAAATCCTAATCCTACCCTAACCCTATAGTAAGTACATGTAGTTGCTTAATATTACTCAGTACTTAAAAATATAATTACACTGTAACAATGACACCTTAAAATAAAGTGTAACCAATATTTTTAACAAAATTTATTGCACTATTTTATGATTAAATACAAAATATGTATCGCTGGAAAGGTCTAAGACTCAAGGTTTCATATTTGGTGAATGTTTTATGATAGAAGTGATATTCTGACAGAAATGTATAATTTTTTTGAACACATCAAACTGGGTTGCTATTTTTGGTATAGCGCCTAAACAAAACCACATAGGAACCTAAATTTTTGTGATATCAACATCAAATTTGGAACACAACTTGATGAGACACATGGCTTTGATTTTAGACCAATTTTAGAGTATTAGTATTAATTAGTAATTGATTGCTTTATTATGAAACTACTTTTGTGCTGTTTTAATATTTCATTAAAAAAAAACAAAAAAAACATGTTAATCGTGTAAATATAAGCTCAATAGGGGGAGGATGCGGTGTGAAGTTCTTCATCATTGAGGGGTGCTGCTGTGACAATAGCACATCTTTGATATGGAAATTACACACAGTAGGAAGAACAACTTTCCACACCTTCACAAGCAGCTGTGACTGCAGAGCTTAAGGAAGTGTCTATGGTGTTTTTCAGAACTGAATTAATAATCACTCAAATGCAAGCTAAATTTTAATAATCACCTGGATATCTATTATGCATTTTTCATGCAGGCATAAATGTGTTAACTTTCAGTTATGTGCTTTGTTGTTATTGTCTTTTATCTGTTGTGTAATAAAATTATAATCTTTGTACAGTCTAAATGGATTTTCCGCTTGTTTTACCACCATTAATGTTGAAGGCTAATGGGTTTCCTGCCAATAATGAGATTAAATAAGATATTGACCCTGCAACCAAAACATTATATCTTAAAACATAACTCTAAAGCCCATTTAACTGCATGTGGAGAGTTTACAGACTAATCTATCATGTCTAATTCAGTATTTCCAAAAAACTGCCAAAATGGCAGAGCATGTGCCCACTATGTGACCAATTCTAGACAAGGACAATGTGTGCCCTTGAACAGAGTGGGTGAACATCACCATAGAGACAGGCAGACAGACAATTCTGGCAAGACAAAACAAGACTACTCAAATGAAGTAGAAACAGAATTATAGTCCTAGTCTTCTGTCTTAATTGGGTACAAGTTATGGACACATTCCTTCCCCACTTCACAAACCATTAAAAAGCTTTGAAAAGCCTTGTACCTTCTAGATGAAATCTTACTAACTGTAAACCTAGCAGAAAGTGACCTACACACTGCAGAGGTATAAAATAATTGGAAACATGTATGCATGATTTGATGTTTTGGCAAATGTAAACCCTTTTAAAAATCTGCTTAAGCTAAACAACTTCTCCTTTGTTGCAGTCATGTTACTTTTATCTTTTATGGATGAACAAATTATCTTTCAACAGCACATGTTTTGTCTGGCACATTGGAAAAAAACAGATAGAGCTCAAAACAAATAAAGAATCATTTTTCTTGCCTGGTCGAGCCAAGATAATTTTATATTTATCTTTTTAAATTTCTGGCTTTGAGTGTGTAATTTGTTGATTAGATTTTATTAATATTTAATATTTATTGTCATGTGCATATTGTTGTTTAAAAAAATAGTATTTATTATAATATATTTTCCACACATAAATGTATTTTTTATTTTTTTTGTAAAGTTTTCTTAATTACATTACATTGCAACAATAGCTGGAAATTATAAGGTATTCTGCTGGCCTTATTGTTGAGCTCTGCAGGAGGTCATTGTTGTGTGATTTACCTCATCTAATGGAATGTCTAGTTTGCCCATTGGCAAGCTATTGTTAGTTCTCTTGGCCACAAACACATGCCGGACAGACGGACAGCTCTTCACTGCTTTGTCCACCGTGGACTTCAGATCGAAGTGACGGCCGCCCCTAACGCCTTGGTTGCATGTGATGACGAACTTGCACTGGGCTGTGTGTATTGGAGAGAAAGATAAAATGAAACAGACACTAGAACAGGCATACACTGACAGTGTACAATTGCTGATACAGCCACTGAGCTGATGTGCTTGTTACCACTAACTGGGAGCTAAATTTAGGTATGATGACACTGTATGTGTAAACATAATTAATTTAATGTCATTTATAAGAAAGCAATTGATAAGTTTGCAAAATTTTAAGAAACCTCTCTCAACTGTAGTGCTGTCGTTGGACTTTATTTGTTCATATTACATCAAATAAGATCAGAAAGAAACATCTGCTCAGTGTCTGTTTTAATAAATAAGATAAAGACAGGCAGGTCTGAAAACAAACGCCCTCTGAAACTTATCTCTGTCCAGAACATCACGTACACATACACATCCCAAGATGCTCTACGTAGGGTTTACAAAGCTAAAATGTAGCATGTATAAAACATTCATAACATGGAAACACACATGACTTTTCAGTCAAGCTCAGTATTCCCTGAAAAGCATGCAGGGCTTTTACTGGAATTGAGTAACTAGGTTTAAACCGTGTTATGTTCAATCAACAATAGTCAACAAGAAACTAAAATTGACTATGTTTATATTTTAAACATGTGCACAATTCATCAGTGTATGTAAGGGAAAAAAATCATTTCAAAAGCCATTCAAAAGTATAGAGTCGATAAGATTTTTTTTTTTTTATTGTCTTTTCTGTATTTTATTTTTATTGTAAATATTGTTTTTGAAAGAAGTCTCTTGTGCTCACCAAGGTTGCATTCAATTGTTCAAATATAGTCAAAAAATGAATTTTGTGAAAAATGATTGCAATTTAAAATAATTATTTTCTATTTAAATTAATTTAAAATGTCATTGATTCCTGTGATGGAAAAGCTGATTTTTTCAGCAGCCAAATATGGTCCTTCAGAAATTCAGAAGAAAAAAAAAAAAAAAAAAGAAAAGAAAAATCTTACTGACCCCAAATTTTTGATTGGTAGTGCAAACTATTTCTAAAGATACCTGTGTATTTCTGTAGAAACCACTTTTTCACTAATAATTTAACATTTAACAATTCATACATTTTGTCATTACAAATCCTCATAAAAAAGGTTGTAAATGCCATTCCTTTATAGGTGCAGTTAGCAGTTTCTGAGAATATTGTTAAACACTGTTGATATTTTAAATCAATCCAAACAAACACACCCCTCCCTTCATTGCTCCGCCCCCAAAATGCACAAACATGCCTTGCAAGAGTGGACGTCTCTTTATCATAGCTGAAGCGAAGCAAAATAATGCTTCTCGAAAAATACAGCGAAGATGACGAATGAACGACAAGGACAAAAAATGAGCATACAGTACACAATAGTATATACGAGTAAGTGTCCATTGTTAGTCGCCAGCAGCACACCAGCTATAGACAACAATGACACTCAAAACTGTCCTGTTTTACTATAGCTAAAATGACAACAAAAGCATATCTTGGTTCTTCAGTGAAACATAGCTACTGCTTCTGATTGCTACAAATGTGCGGTGGTGCTCAGTCTGATCCACTTTTAACAGCATTTCTGTCAGGGTTGGGGTGATGGGATGAAGCGAGGACTCGATGCAGAAAAGGGCTTTTTATTTAATAAAAAATTCAACAAAAACACAAGCTGCGTGCTGCACAGCACAAGACAAAACATAACATGAAAACACGCGGCTGATGAAAACACGAGCCACGTGCGACAACGAAAAAGCACACGGCTGATGTAAACACGAACCGCGAGCTACACAGAACACAACACCCGGACAGAAGAGCATACGACCCGAGCAAACTCGAAACCGCACGCTCACACAACAAGACGGAGCGCACGAAGAATGAGCGAATGCTCATCCTGTGCGCTCAACACAACAGAAGAAAAACATACAGCGCATGAATGTCCGAATCCCGACAAAACCGAAGCCAAACTTGACATGAGTGCCAGAATCCGAACATGAAACAAGGTACACAGACAAAAGAGCGCACAGCTCGAAACCGCACACTCAGACAAAGACAAGAAAATATAGTTTCAGGACAGTCAGGGCCCTGTCACAAAACCAAGAATAAACTAGACCGGAGTGACAGAACCCTGACAGTTTCTCAGAAATCGCTTACTGCACCTTTAAATAAGCTGGAAATTTGAGCAACTGAACCCTTGTTAAAGGGGTTGTATAATGCCCTTTTCACAAGATGTAAAATAAGTCTTTGATGTCCCCAGAGTGTGTATGTGTACCCCACAGATATTTTTATATAGCATGTTAAAATTGCCACTTTTTGAGGGTGAGTAAAAACGCACCGTTTTTGTGTCTGTCCCTTTAAATGCAAATGAGCTGCTGCTCGCGGCACAGAGGGTGGAGCTTCAACAGCTTGTGTCCTATTACCTCACACAGACATGCACTGAACATTTCAAAAACCTTCAGCCTTTTATGTTCAAACTGGAGTCGGACAATGATGGAGAGACTCAAGAAGAAGTGACAACATATAGAATGCAACAGGACATCTAAATGGTTAGTTGATGAATTTATGTAGCTTATGTGTAGTTATCTTCTAGTCATTGATTAGCATAATCTGTCATGATAATCTATAAATAGCGTTCCGGGGGCGGGGTTTATGTAAATTTGACATAAAATTTGACATAAAACAGGAGGAATGTCTTGTAGTCCCTACCAGTCGTTTGTTGTAGTCCTTAAAAAGCAATTTCTTTAAAAGAAAATATCTCTCTTTGCATTGAACTTTGAGCGTTGTAACTTTTCAGATGTTGTTTATGCTCAAACAGTAACATTACACACTAACTAAAGTTAGAAAGATAAATCATAATCAACCACCCCTTTAAGCCCCATTGTAGAACTTTACTGACCAATCTTACCAAGGATGGCACATAATTTTCTCAGTGCTCCTCTCCAATATCTGTTTAGATAGTTTCAAACACAATTTCACAAAAAAATAATCCAAATATACAAGAATTTGTTCTTGCCAGATCATATTTAATAGTGACACATGGTACCCATCCAGAGATGGTAAGCGGTATAATTAACCTCAGGTTGAAATAACATGAAAAAGCATCACAATTATTTTTTTGCATCAATTTGTAGTACCGCTCTAGCAAAAATGATTTTACAGCTGGAAAAAAGCCCACATTATTTTACTCACCATCCTGAATTCTGCCAGCCAGAGCCTCTGAGCTGAACCCTGCAAACACCACAGTGTGTACGGCACCGATACGGGCACAGGCCAACATCGCTGCTACTGCCATGGGAGACACAGGCATGTAGATGGCCACCCGCTCTCCCCTCTGGACTCCATGACTTTTCAACGTATTGGCAAGACGACAGGTCATCTCCAGAAGCTCCCTGAGATTTGAATGTTTTAAAGATATAAACATACTGTTGAGTAACAGGAAATAATGCGGGTGGGAAAGTAATCTGTGATGGTTCAATTTCAAGTGGTTCATAGTTCATAGTAGTCACATCATGGTCATTATGCACATCTGATATCAAACTGCCATTTATGGGGTGTAGTTTAATGATGTATTTATTTATACTATAATAAAGTACCGCTGAACATATCATTACGAGGAAACAGTTAATCTTCATTCAACGGATCATAAATGAGAAACAGACACGTGTGTGTCTAAGCAGAGAACCCTACAGTACAGCCTGCACTGTACATATGTCACGCCTCAAGTTTTTTTTGATCTCCTACATATGGTTGTGAGATCAGAATCAAAACACTATCACTTTCATACTAATGTGAATCAATGTCTTCTAACTTCCTGTTTACCCACAGAAGCAGGAAAGTGACGCGTACATGCGCTGTGCTAACGGTGAAATCCTTTACACACATGACTGATTGTGCAATCTGACTGCTGCTTCACAAAACACCCTGAAATGTTTCCCATCTGACCTAGAACAAGAGATACTGGGGGAAAATAATCTTCACATCTTCGTCATAAAAGATGAGAAATGGTTAATTTTCAAGGTTCAGTGAGCAGGCTAGATCAGAGCAAGCTGGCCTGCTGACCATCATGTTTTGGTAACAGTGAGGACAGTAGATCCTGTAAATATTTAGCCTACTGTTAACAGCAGTGATCTGAAACACAGCCAGGAAAATTCAATCCTTACTTCAGGCGCTAGAGAGCGGGGGAACTCACATTCCATCAGAGGAACCTCAAAACCAGCCTTTGTTCTCCACCAGAAAGTGCATGTGAAGGAATTCCCCCCCAAACTCTTCAGTAGTGTGCACCACGTTAACCCTTTCTATCTCTAACATTATAAATAACAGTATGAACAACGGATATTCTTTTTGATATTTGCTAAAGATAGATTACATTTAACTGTCTTATTAATTAAATTATTAGTGTTTTTAAAATAACTTTAATCAAAAGGAAAAACTAGGGGAAATGAGCATACTACATACAGCCCTACTCGTGAACATAATTCAATAGCAAAAATGTGTAATTTGTTCTCAATTCCACTGGAATAGAAACATGCAGTGTTCTCAATGACGTGCATTGTTTTCAATTCTTGAAATAAAGCTGAAATAAATATAGATATTAGATGAAAAATTTGAACTAAAATAAAATAAGCTGTGATAAGGCCACATATGAATTTCTCAGGAGCAAATGTACCTGTATGTGATCCTTTCCTCTGTGCCAGGCTCATCTTTCTCCCAAATCAAGGCCACTCTGTCTGGATCCTTTGCCACGTGCACATCCAAGCAATTCACTGCCAATCATTGTAAGAGGAAATTACTACTGCGCTTACTGTTGACAAGAAAGTTGTGCTTTGTGCAAATACAAAGCAAGGGAAAATGTAAACAATTATCATCTCAGTTAAGATAAAATACACTCATAACGTTTTGTTCAGATAGAAAGAAATGTTGTTTCAGGCGTACTGGGAAGTGGAGTAACTTATGAGTAAAGAAAAGGTGCGACTCACCCGAGACATTCAATTGCCCTCCAAGAAACCAGTTGATTTTCCCGCTAGACAGATCACAGTCCGTCACTTGATAGAAAGGTTTGGTCCATGCCAGCCTTTCCTTGGCGATGGATCCCCAGAAAGTTTCTGGATCTTTGACTGACAGTTCATATAGGTCTGCGTAGGTCTTTCCAGCGAGATGCGAGCTGAGGTCCGGTAGAGCCGCGCTAATGCTGCTGCTGCTGGACCGAGACCTCGCATGACACCGTGAGATGAACACAACACTTTTGCGCAAACATTTCTTGTTTCTAAAGACAATGTTTTCCCTGACCAAAGAAGTCAGCAAGCTTGTGCTCACACGTCCAGCCATTTTCCCGCACAGTCAGTGCTGGAGTGAAGTTTGCTCAAGTTTCCACAGCCCGTGACCGTGACTGATCCTCCGAAGAAAGAGAGGGAGGAGGAAACTTGTTGACAAAGAGCTGTGCTGTGCCTTTTACAATCGATTACAACACTGCTATTTCTTTTGACTGGGAGTTTTGAATGTTACATAATAATGGATTACGGTCGTCATGCACTCACACTACACAACAACCCGAAACGAATGATTCAGATTAAGACGCTTAAACATGTTTTGTTTTCAGATTCTGTTAAATTATAGTTTCAAAAGCAGCCGCATATTTGCATATTATCACATACCGTCTTTTATGTCACATAAACTGTTATATTTATTATGACGTTTGTTTCGCATGATTCACGAACCTCTGAACGTGTTGCCTACCTATACCTAACTACCCCAAAGACTGGCTGCCCCCTAGTGAAATGTTTACAGAGGGGCAATTCAGACAGACGTGGATGGATGCATGGACAGATGGAGAGATAGGCCTAGCCTCTTCTCGCTTTTCATACAGACAGATGGATGGATGGATGGCCATTTCTTTAAAGATATATAAAATAAAGACCTGAAACATGTACCACTCCTGGATCAGAACATTTTGAATGAACAATGTCTTCTCTGTCTCTTCTGTGTGGCCCAAACAAAACGAATTAAGGCACTTATGGGGTTAAAGGAAAGCCGCCGACTCAGATATTACGTAGTAGTTAGAATAGCCAATCAGGATCCGGGGACGTGACAAATCTCGGAAGCATAGGGCGGAGCTTCACGGCAGCGTTTAGCGGGCACGAGAGTTTTTCTGTTTGTTGATTGTTTATGTGAGTAACAGAAACGTTTATGCAAATATTATAGTTCAGGAATTGTTGCGAAACTTGCGATATGATCATGTAGTTGGCTAGCTTGTGTAAAGAAACCATTTTATCTGTTTAAAGTCTTGAGTGACTGTTTGAGCAAATAAATCTTGATGGACTTTACATCCCAATTTAATTATTGAACATGATTTTCATTGTAACAGACCACAAGCTCGTCTTATTTCGGGGTTCCTTGATATATAATCGAGGATTTTGTGTAGTTCATTTTGGTATGGAGATAAAGTAGTTCATAAAACGCATTTCTTTTAATCGTATTACTGGTGAATGACATATTTTAGATATAATAATCCGTAAATTTGACTTTGCGGGATTATTGTCTATGAAACACCTTATGTCACATCCTCCTAAAATACAGTTTAATCTTATTTTTAATCAAATTTGATTAGTTTATGCTGCTTTATTTGAAAATCATGATGTTTACAGGGGAAAACTCCTAGTCTAGTGACTTGCCAATCACAGTGCATCTTCCTAACCTGTAGGTTCAGTTTCCATGACACAAAAATGGGAGCTGGTGTCTCTACCTCGATGGGAGATGACGGCCTACTGGATTCTGTCCTTCTCCTCTCATCTCTATTCTTTCTACCAGCTGCACAGGTTTTCTAAAGGTGAGCTGCCTTTCTGTCCCAGAACAAAACACAAACGTCCCAGGTTATAAGAGAGGATCTCAGTAGCTCAAAGATCACCCAGGTGTTCAACTGTACAGTTTCAATTAACAAGGGAACACAGATTCAAATCCCAAACCTAAAAAAATCCAAGAAAAATCAGTATATCGCATGCATGATGCGTGACCATTATTGTTATTAAATGAGTATTATATACCTGCTGAATCATTTATTTGGATTAATTTATTCAGAATGAATATAAAATAAAATTTTGCTGCATTTTCAGTGCACACATGGACTTTATTTTATGATGTGTCAGTTTGAAAAGGGCTGCTGTGGTGTGTGTGTGCGCGCGCACGCCTCTGTCCTGTCGTGTTAACTGCTGACTCTAAGGGCTCTGAAAAGGTTGTGCTGTCATGTGCTGAGGGATGACAGGATCTCAGGTCAGCAAAAGGCAACACACAGCACCCATTTTTATCTCTTTCAACCAAAACATGCCAGTCAAAAAAGTGCAAAAATAAAGCTTTAAAATGGGGCCTTTCCTCATGCTCAAAAAAACTGTATAAATAACAACAATACAGTAGGTGAATCTGATAATACATTTAAAGCTAAGTATTTTTGCCATCAGAAAATAGCATTTTTAAAAGACGCTATTTAGATGACTTTAGGTTCAGTTCCATATAGTTTTCATACTAGTAATAGTAATAATTTTGAAGAAATCCTGAATACTTGAGAAAACATTCACTTCATAAGTTTGTGAATAGTAAATTAGTCAGTGTTAAGTACTGACAGGCTATTGATATATTTTATATATCTATATCTATCTATCTATCGATAGATAGATAGATAAATAGATAGATATAATATTGCATTTTGTGTCTTATTGTTTGGCCAGGTCTAATTTCTTCATCTTAAAGACACTTTAGGCACTATTAATCACATTGTTTCTGATGTGGGTTTCTATACAAAATATAACTCCAGATCGTGTCACTTAAAGGAGAACTCCGGTCAATTTTAACATTGAGCTCATTTTTTTGTACATTTGGAGTGCTGTCAATACAGAGAACAACGACAAAAATCGGTGTTGCCTACACCGAGTTATTCTATTTTTAAAATTTGCACCCTGTTGACTTCAATGGGGCAAGTACTAAACCTGCTTTTAGCCTCTTAACATCCTTGATGTGTCATTACAAGTGCACAGAAAATGTGAGTGATTCCTTCTGAGTGAACACGAGTGACTCTGACTGCAGTAGATGTGAAAGAAATGTATAAAAATGATGTTATTTAAGCCAGCGCAAATATCTTTGTTTACATCCTGTTTTTCGGTTGAAGTCCAAAGTAGTCGATTGCAGAGTTCACACGCATAGGTTTAATACCTATGATCACGCGCGTGAACTCGGCAATCGACTACTTTGGACTTCAACCGAAAAACAGGATGTAAACAAAGATATTTGCGCTGGCTTAAATAACATCATTTTTATACATTTCTTTCACATCTACTGCAGTCAGACTCACTCGTGTTCACTCAGAAGGAATCACTCACATTTTCTGTGCACTTGTAATGACACATCAAGGATGTTAAGAGGCTAAAAGCAGGTTTAGTACTTGCCCCATTGAAGTCAACAGGGTGCAAATTTTAAAAATAGAATAACTCGGTGTAGGCAACACCGATTTTTGTCGTTGTTCTCTGTATTGACAGCACTCCAAATGTACAAAAAAGTGAGCTCAATGTTAAAATTGACCGGAGTTCTCCTTTAAGATCTGTATCACAGCAAACATGCCCATGATATTTCTTTCTGCAGTCTTTGTGTCTCAACACAGTGCGACCACCAGATGGCAATGTGCTCTCACTTCTATTTCTATGTACACTTTCTTTTCTGGAAAAAGTGTGTGTGTTTATGACAGTGTGAATAGATCCTTGCCTGCCATTGCACCCTGCAGGAAAACCGTCTGTCGAGGTGACGAGAGGTCCATTCTAAGAAACTGGATGAATAAAGAGATGATGGGAGAGAGAGGAGGGGTGGGGAAAACAATACCAAACTGACACCGCATTGCAGGGGAGAAAGAAGAGAGTTAATGCGTGTGTGCAGGGAATATTCAAGAGATCTTAGCCTTCATCAAAACTTATCCATGGGGCTCTTATCCATGAAATGAAAGTGGATAGGGCTGCCAAGTTTACTTTCATTGTAATAGTGAAAGTTCTGCTAAACGTTCAGAAAAAAAATTTAAACCATAAAGGTTTAGAATGACATGAGAGTGGGTAAATAATCAGAGAATATACATTTTTGGGTGAACAATCTCATTGAAACTGAGAAGGTGTGTCTGGAACTGACGCAACTGGAAGTGTGCAAGACTGTCCCAGGTCTTAAAAATGACAACGCTCGGTGCCCTTAAGTTAACGCACACTAAACTCACTATCCCGAATACCACTTTATAGACATTCTACTGTAAGTTAAATTAATTAGATATTGCATATGCCCCCTGTTTCACAGACAAGGCTTAAGATGCATGCTTAAACAGTCTTAACTGAAAGCCTCTTGCACTGACATATCTTAGTCAAAATATATCAGTACCATTGTTTTTTCAAAGGCATGTTTATAAAAGCTACTTAATCCTGGCTTATTCCTAAACCCTGTCTGTGAAACCAGGTAGTAAAACATAGTGTTGCACATTTTATTGGTGCAAAGATGAGTGTATTTTGTACAACATTTGCAACTGCTTTTTATCACTTAATTAGAAGCACCACAAGTACTAAATTATGTTGTCTGTTACATAGGTTCTACTGAACAGACATTTAGTAGTTTATTTTAAAATGCAAAGTATTGAAAATCAAAGTAAAACACTTGGGTCCCATCGGGTAATCAAAAGTTCTATTCACACACACTTGCAGTCTTCATGCCCATTTGAACACTCGGGCCAAAAACAGGAAATACGTTGTGTAAGTAGTGTGGTAGATTTTTCCCTAAACTTAACTATCTGGGTCGTCTCCAATCGACGTTCCCTATATAGTCTACCTGGGTCGTCTCCAATCGACGTACCCTAACGTCTCCAATCGACATTTAATATATAGTCTACCTAACTAACTTGCTTCCCTAACTAGCTTTCTTTCTGCGCAGCAATGATTGACAAACAGACTTCAGCAAATGTCCTTTAAATGCTTTAATCACGGCCGGAATAGTTCCCGAGCAGTTCTCAGGGAATCTCTCCCAAGAAGAAGCAAGGCCAGAGGATCTCAGACAAATTCCATTGAGAATCCCACCAGCTAAAAGAATACAACCGTTTTTATAGAATAAGGAGGTATGGCAAAAATGTCATGCTGCATTACATAATTTCCCCAGAATTTGATTGGTTTTCATAGACAAACCCTTCTGTTACTAGGTAAAGCAAACTTTGTTTTAATGATTACTTCACTGTTAATCACAAGGTTCAAACCTAGTCATCTGTCTATTTTCATTTCCCATATTTGTTATTTTTACACTCACACAACCAAAGTAAAAGGGGTATGGCAACACAACATACAACATTCAAAAACACAGGACAGAACGTTTTAGTACATTGTGTTTCAAAGTGTTAGCATGTTAGCCCTAAAAAAAGAAATAAGGTTAGATGTTAGAGTTAATATTAGTTTGATATACAGTTTACTATTTTATTCATTAAAAATCCACCACAGTAGACAAGTGGTCAAAAGACCGCAGGTGTGGGTATTTGGACAGGCCCGTTGTGTGTTCTATAGGTATTGTGAACTAGATGTTTGAGATACCTTGCCAGGTATAATTCATCAAGGTTTAAGCTAACTTGGCCAGTAAACCTGAATTCTGATTCTAGTTGACCAAAATAGTCCCGTGTACAGACTTTGTATTCCTCCAGAATATTGTGTGAGAAATGTGTTTTCCTGTGTGTGATTGACAGAGCATGAGGTCAGTCTGGACAGAGAGGTGCATCTGCAGAGAGGATTCCTTATATGGGGATTCAAGAAGGTGAGAGAACATGGTGATTATGTTAGTGACTTTAATCAGGATGGCACAATTGGCTGGTGCACCCCACCAAGGCCAATTTCCTGTTTCCTGCTCAATCAACAAGTTCCTTTTATACAGACAAACAAAACTGTGTGTGTTTTGTGTTTTTCTATCTGTGTGTGTTTTTAGGACCCTACTGATTTTGAATGGAGTTTTTGGAATGAGTGGGCATGGCGGTCTCTTCTGTGGTCTCTGATTGGCCACGCTGTGGTGTCCAGACTGGCAGCCTGTTATCTGCCTCAGGTCATTTTGATGCAGAGAAGATGAATTTCAGCAAGTCATCAAATGTTTGCATGTTTCATCATCTTTCCTTGTGCACTTGTGTTACAGTTCCGACTGGCAGTCTTTGCAGTGTATGGCTTGCTCTCTGCTGGTTGGCTTCTCGGTGTGTGGGGCGTGACTCTTTTGATGCTGCATCTGAGCATCTCATTGGTGGTTGCTCAGCTACGTAGCCCCGCCCTCTCGTGGTTTTGCTCCCTCCTGCTGCTCTCCACACTAAATGTCAGTGCCCTCCAGGATTTACAGGTTTGTGAATCTCTATGCGCCTGTAATTGCTGTAATCCATGTACGTGAGGAATCAAAGTTGCCGCTCTTCTGAGGAGAAGCTGCATAAAAGTGTCCAATTTAAAGGGTTGTTCACCCAAAAATGACATGATGTGCTAACCCAAAAATGTCCTCATTTTACTCACTTTCATGTTGTTCCAAGTCCAAATGGTTTTCTTTTTCCCCCTCTTAGAACACAAAATGAGAAATGTGAATGATGTGCTTTTTTTTTCCATTATCATGAACGATGGCGAGATCTTTCATGCTTCAAAAAGGATGCAAAACCACCATAAAAGTACTGTAATAGTGCAAAATCATAAAATCGTTCGTCATACTCCAAAATCATGAGGGAAGTAGCAATGCTTGAACAAATTGTTCTTTTAAGTCAAATCTTTTCAGTTGGTTGATTCCAGTGTTATTTTAGTATTACTTTTTATACTATTATAGTATTTATTAATAATTTGAATTAGTTTAAGTTTTAGTAATTTTGTTCTTTTGTCATTTATATATATATATTTTTTTATATTTCTATTTAGCTTTAAATTACTCTTATTTTAGTTTGAGTATTTTTAGTATTTCTTAAACTTATTTCAATTAGTTGCCAAAGCAACTTTTTTTTTTTTTTACGTTTTTCATCTAATATTTATATTTTATTTAATAATTTCACCTTTATTTCAATTAGCGAAAATAATTGTAATACATTTTTTTTTAGTTAACAATAACAACACTGGTTGATTCAGTTCCGAAAACCAATCTGAATGGTTCATGATCAAATCAAACTGATCTGTTCACTTCTTAAGTTAAAAGCTACCCGGAGGGGATTATCAGTGAATAACTTCAATTTTGGTCGGTTTCTCACAGAAGACTTGGAATATAAAGCAGTCATATGAAGTGCTTTTATGTCCTGTTTTCAAACATTGAAACTTAAGTCCCCATTCATTGGAATTGCATGGAAAGGTGTGACCAGAACAGTCTTCAAAATTTCTCCTTTTGTGTTCCATGATGATGATGATTAATTTTGGTTGAACTACCTGTGTCTAGGGTTGCAAAGGGGCGGAAAGTTTCCGGTAAATTTCCATGGGAAGTTAAGCTGGGGAATTTTGGAAATATTCATTACCACGGGCAACCGCTTGCGCGTCCTCTCTGAAAGGTTATTTCTATTCATTAGAATATTGATATATGAACTTGTTGTCAAGTAAGCCCCGTTGCGAGCATGTGCGTCTCTCTAAACTTTCAGTGTGCTGCACTGCTCTAGTTGACTTCTGCACCTTCCCCCCCGAAAATATCACGTTCATTTTGAAAACGTAATTCCTTTTGTGGATCCTCTTGGTCATTCTTCATGTTTCTTTGACAAATATCAGTGTCTCAGTCTCACGCACGCTGCACGTGAGTTAACCACGCCTACTTATTTACATGTTGCGGTATACACGGAATAAAAAAAATCCGTTACGGTTGACATTTTCTTCCGCGGTAACAATATATACCGTCATACCGCCCAGCCCTACTTATGTGGTAAATAAAGTTATGCTAGCTTATTTAGCATCTAACTTATCAGCTTGCTATCTACTAGATGAATACATTTGTATGTGATATTTGCAATTTAAACATTTAATAAATATATTTCCCCATAATATCATCAAAACTTACTTCACTTTGTTTAGTCCACAGGCTCAAATGTGTGCCTTCAATAGTCTTGTGCTTTGGGCTTCTGTACATGTGATGGAGGCATGCACAGTGCCAGTAGGGGGTGTGGTCTCAATAGCCATGCAGTAAGCAGTGTGCTATGTGCATGTGATTGAGGAATGGCATGGATATTTCAAGTGTATTTGAATGGCATCTGTTTGTTTTAGTCAAGATTATGCTAAAATATACTTTCCTCAACTATATTTAAGTTCCCTATGAAGAGCCAACCCTCAACTTTGAAAATTCCCAGTTTATTCCCATTTATTCCCATAAATTCCTGTTAATTCCCTTAAATTCCCATTAATTCCCATGGAAAGTTTCCATCTTTGAAAATTCCCAGAATTTTGCAACCCTACCTGTGTCCCTTTAAAGCTTTCTGTATTGATGAGTAGGAGGTGTGATGGACAGAGTGAGGGATTTGTCCGGTTCAGGATCAGAGTCTATGCTGTCTCCTTGGCTCTCAGAGCACATCTGCAGTGCTCCACAGAGAGAATGAGGATGAGACTGAAACAAGTCCGCATTAAATGTCACCATTCTCTTCACACAAACACAGTGATGCATACACTTTCAAACAGTCTCTCAAGCAAATATTCAAAGTCAAACGTTGTCAAACAGTGCTTGTGTATTTCCTTTTTTCTCACACAATAGTTACAACAGTACAACAAAAAGAGTCAGCTGGCTTCCAGAAGGTCCTGTTTTTGTTTGTTTTCTTTATCTGCTTAGTCACTTGACACAGTGAATGACTGATTGACAGCTGTCATTAGATAACTGACTGAAGGGGAAAGCAACAAGATCAACAAGCTCGTGCAGATAGAGGGGACAAAAGAGACTGAGGGAATATTGATCTGAGTGACAAATGAGTTCCCTACTTTCCTTGAGTTTCTCCTTGATGAATTGTGACACCCCTTCTTAATTAAACCTTCATCTAATCATTATTTATTACTCGGCAGCATTTATTAACATACCCATCCGAAGAACAATCAACTATAATTTAATCTATTGTGATCTTCATTATCTTTTAATGATATTTTTTTGTTCTGTATATCTCTGTTTACCTCAGTTACTTATGAGCTGTGAAAAACCCTCAGGAAGACAGCAATACCCATGCAGCTGTACCACTGAGACTGCCATAATGACACACAAAGAAAAACAGCATCAGCCAGTGACTAATTTCAGAACGCTGCCCTGTCATTTAGTGTAATTTAGAGGTGTTTATAGCTTTATTTTTGAGTGGCGATAATGAGTTTTTGAAAGTGACTGCTGCTGTGTTGGCTGGCTGGCTGGATGCCAGCTGTCTTCTGAGCATGCCCAGTAGATCATAGTAGTTTATTTTCAACACAGAGGATCAGTGGATGCTGGCCTGAGGTGGAGTTATTTAGAAAGATGGAGCTGTGGTTTACACGGGTTGTTTATCACTTACAGTACATAGAAGCCTACTTAAAGGATAGTCCACCCAAGAGTGAAAATTCTATATTACAGTGACTGAGTATAGTATTAAAGTGATAGTCCACATAAAAATGAAATGTCTGCCATAATTTACTCACTCTCATGTCGTTTTAAACCGATTTGACTTACTTTCTTCTGTGGAACACAAAAGAAGATATTTTAAAGAATGTTTATAACTAACCGTTTTGGTTGGGATCGAACTGGGAAGCGAAACTGTTTGGTTACCAGCATTCTCCAAAATATCTTCTATTTTGCACAGAAAAAAGTCTTACAGGTTTAGAACGGCATGAGGGTGAGTAAATGATGGGTAAATGACATACAAAGGACATTTTGGCCACGTTTGGCCACTTAAGTAGCGGTTAAAAGTGCCTGAATGACATTGCATTGGAAACAACATATCAAACTAAGTTGTAAATGGTTCCAAGATGGTTTTTAGTAAATGTTTGAAAGTCAGTTATATCAGAGCAACCATACAGTCATGGTCAAAATTGATGGCACCCCTGGTAAATATGATAAAAAATGGCTGTAAAAAAATAAATCTGCATTGTTTATCCTTTTGATCTTTCCTTCAAAAAATTCGCAAAAATCTAACCTTTCATTGAAGTAAAAGAATTGAAATTGGGGGGTAAATCACATTATGAAATAAATGTTTTTCTCCAAAACACGCTGGCCATAATTGTTGGCACCCCTAGAATTTTTTATGAGAAAAATATCTCTGAAGTATTTTCCCATTAATATTTACATTTTTAAGCACACCAGGGTGACTAGGAACATGAAATTGTACAGCTATGACTTCTTGTTTCACAGGAGTTTAAATATGATGAAACACAAAGGCCAAATTCCCTTAATCATCCATCACAATGAGTAAAACCAAAGAATATAGTTCTGATGTGCAGCAAAAGATTGTTGAGCTTAACAAAAAAGAAAGTGGGTCTAAGATAATATCTAAAGAATTGAAAATCCCCATTTTGACCATCAGGGCAATAATTAAGAAGTCATAATCAACTAAAGATGTTACGAATCTGCCAGGAAGAGGACGTGTGTCTATATTGTATTAATGGACGGTGAGGAGGATAGTTTGAGTGGCCAGAGACTCTCCAAGGATCATAGATGGAGAATTGCAGGGATTAGTTGAGTCTTGGGGTCAGAAAGCCTAAAAAAAAATTTCAAACAACCCCTACATCCCCACATGTTGTTTGGGAGGGTTTCAAGAAAAATCCTCCTCGCTCCTCCAAAAACAAACTCCAGCATATTCAGTTGTCAGACACGGCTGGATCTTCAAAAGGGACCGGATTCTGTGGTCAGATGAAACAAAAAAAAAGGGCTTTTTGGCAGCAAACCCAGCTGATGTGTTTGGTGCAAACAGGGATAAAAAGTACCCCATGCCTACGGTTAAATATACTGCTGGATCTTATATGTTGTGGGCCTATTTATTTGCTGGAGGTCCTGGACATCTTGTTCAGATACATGGTATTATGGATTCTAGCAAATACCAACAGATAAAAAATCAAAACCTGACGGCCTCTGCTAGAAATCTTATTATGGGCCGTGGTTGGATCTTCCATCAGGACAACGATCCAAAACAAACATCAAAATCAACACAAAAATGGGTAACTGAGCACAAAATGAAGCTTCTGCCATGACCGTCCCAGTCCCCTAAACTGAACACTATAGAAAATGAGTGGGGTGAACTGAAGAGAAGAAGCACAAACATGAACTTGTGAATCTGAAGGATCTGGAGAGATTCTGTATGGAGGAATGGTCTCTGATCTCTTGTCAGTTGGTCTCCAAACTCATCCGGCATTATAGAAGAAAACTCAGAGCTTTTATCTTGGCAAAAGGAGGTTGCAAAAAGTATTTAATAACAGGGTGCCAACAATTATGGCCAGCGTGTTTTGGAGAAAAACATTTATTTTATAATGTGATTTACCCCCCACTTTCAATTCTTTTACTTCAATGAAAGGTTAGATTTTTGCGAATTTTTTGAAGGAAAGATCAAAAGGATAAACAATGCAGATTTATTTTTTACAGCCATTTTTTATCATATTTACCAGGGGTGCCATCAATTTTGACCATGACTGTATGTGTAGTTCATCTAATTAACTGGACATGTTCCACTAACATTGGATAACCAGTCTAACGAGGCTACTTTTTGTCTTCATTTTAAAGAATATATCAATAATTTCAAACCTAACAAGTACAGCAGTTTTACAAGTGAAGTGTGTCCTTTCTGTCTCATCGGTGGAATTAAACAGAATTGGAAAAAATAATGACTCTTTTCAAACACACAGAGGCCATAAAATAAGTTGTGATCCTCAATAAACGGTTGAACAAATGGGATCGATCTTTTTTCAGTCTGCCATTTTCTTTTGCTATGAATTTTGTAGATTGTGGTCCTGCTTCACCAGTTCTGACAAGATTGTGTGGTATAAATGAAATCCGGACATGCTGCATCTCCCATGTTGGTTTTGTCATGTGACCTTCATCGTCAATTGTGTCGCTTCACTGTCTTTCAAATCTCCTTCCATGTGGCCTTATGGAATAGTAAAGTATCCACTGGATTTGCCATTCAGAATCTCTCCAGGTATTTTTTATGAATACAATGAATTTGGACATACCCCTCACTTCACTAACAATTTTTTACTTGCTATGTAGTAGGGAAGGAGGCGAATTCAGATGCAGGATAGTCTTCCGGCTGCTACCACAGTTTTATTTCAGGGCCTGTTCATTGTCTTTTGTTGCACATTTCATTTATTGTCCTGTAGCCACTGATTTTTAGCTTTTTGTTGTTTAATTTGGTTAATTTAAATGTTTTTTTCCACTCTTTTTTTCTTCTGTCTCTAGCGTGGCTGGTGTTCTTCTGAGGACCAGTTCTACCTCTTACTCTTCAGTACTGCTGTTTGTAGTTTGCGCTGCGTTAGCTTTAGTCTGGAGCTGTGCTGGCACCCTCTTCCAAATCAGGATAAAGGACTGAAGACTCTAATTCCTCAGTTCTACAAGCTCACTGCCTACTGCTTCTATCATCCTCTGTTCTACAACGGGCCCATCATGACCTACAGAGACTTCAGCGAACAGGTAGAAGAAAATGAGGTTCATAAAAGGGTGCAGGGTCTGTTCTTTATCCAAATGTACTGTAAATGTCTTTCTCTGCAGATAGAGAGACCGGTGTGTAAAGTGTCTTTGGTGTATATCTTAAGTGGGATACTGCGCGTGTTTGTCTGGTGGTGTTTAGCCGAATTCATGATCCACTTCATGTACATGCACGCCATCCAGAGCAACGAAACCTACCTGGAGATGCTGCCGCACTGGGCGTTGGGTAAGTCTCTGGCTGCATGAATTCTTGTACTTTCATAGTATATACTGAATTCAATGAAGAACGTCTTAACCGTCTTTAGGGATGCAAGTGTGTAGTGTAATACACACTTCGCCATTCTACAGATATGCTTCATCCATAATATTGGCATTATCCTTTTGAAGTTTGAAGATATGCCAACAGCCACCATAAACACAGTCTTCTCTGTTAAATAAGTACATTTCCATCCAAAAGTTCGGGATTGGTAAGATCTTTGAATGTTTTTGACAAATAAGTCTTATGCTCACCAAGGTTATTTTTATTTGTTCAAAAATACAGTAAAAACACTGATTTTGTGAAATATTATTACGATTTAAAATAACCGTTCTCTATTTTAAAATGCTATTTTTTGCAGTGATGGCAAAGCTGAATTTTTATCAGCTTTTACTCCTCAGTTTCACATGATTCTTCAAAAATCATTCTTGCTTTATGCTTATTTGCTGCTCAAGAAATATTTTTTATTATTATCAGTGTTGAAAACAGTTGTGCTACCTAATATTTTTGTGGAATTTTTTTTTTCAGGATTCTTTGAGTAGAAAGTTCTAAAGCATTTATTTGAAATTTTAAACTCATTTGAACAATTTCAATGTCACTTTTGACCAATTTACCACGTCCTTGCAGAATAAAAGAATTTCTTGGAAAAATACAAAATCTTACTGACATAAAATGTTTGACTGGTTTTGTATACCTGAGGAACAAGTTTCTTGGTACCTGCAGCTCACGTTGAAAATAACAACCCTTTTCAAATTTGCTCCTTGACACCTATTGTCTTATAGCAGGAGTGTCCAAACCTGCTCCCAGAGGGCCACTGCCCTGCAAAGATTAGCTCCAACCCCAATTAAACACATCTGAACCAGCTTATCAAGGTCCCACTAAGCATACTAGAAACGTCCAGGCACGTGTGTTGAAGCAAGTTGGAGCCAAACTCTACAGGACAGTTTGGATACTCCTGTCTCATAGGATAACAACAAAGTGTCCAAAATCTCATGCAGTACGTCATCTGCAAATTATTGTGAGCCTATGATATTTATTAGTTTTCCGACATCATACTTTTGCGACATACTGCTGTTTGCATAGTGTGTAGTGGGGAAATGTGCATACAGTTTCTAAGCAAATTCTGCAGTTTTTAAACAAATTATGTATTTCAGAATTGATGCAGTCTGTCACTGCATATGATGTTATTTTGGGTCTTAAAGTGGTTATTATATTATTATCGTGCAGAGATGTTCGCAATGAAACACACACACTGAGTTTCAGCCTTGTGTGTGCGCTCTCCATTGCAGCATCTTGATTCTGCACTTGCTGTCTATTGATCTGTGAAAGTTGCTGATTTGTGCTGCCTGAACTTTGATTCATAAACACAAACTCTGCAAGAGAGAGCGGTCTGTGCAGCAGCACACTGGAACATCGAGTCATTATTGCCTTTTTGTACCTGTGTTTTGTACAGAAAGTGCTTTCAGAAATTGTCCTATTTTATTTTATTTTATTTTTTTACAAGCTTTTAGCTCTGTAGCAGTGGGATATGGGAAAAGACAAATGCTGTTCTCAGTTTCCACTGACACACACAGAGACTGAAAAGTGAATAGGGAGATATGACTAGAAAGGATGATAGAACCACATTATGAAACCTGATTCTGAAATCTGATTAAAATCATTAAATCTGTGGTTCTTCTCAGCCACAATGGAATGAAGGGCCGAAATGAGCTTCACATACACTGCATGGCCATAACTACTGTATGTAGGCACCTGATGTGGCTGAAGAACCCTGTCAGTTCACATGTCTTTGTGAGATCAAGCACATACCGCTTTACTGTTTTATGTCATGTAACCGCTCTCTTTTTCACCTGCAGGTGGTTTGGCCCTCGCATTAGTGCAATTTTTTTACGTAAAGTATCTGGTCTTATTTGGAGCGGTGTCTCTGCTCGTCAGGTTGGACGGACTGGAGCCGCCCACGTTACCACGGTGTGTCAGCATCATGTACAGCTTCACTGGGATGTGGAGGTAAATATACACACTTCTGTGTTTGTTCTGTCAAACTTCAAAAGCTCTGACCTTTGACTTCTAAGGCACTGTGTCCTCTGTAGCTGGAATGATTTGAGGTGGTTTAACTGTCATCTGCAGTACATCTGTGAAACAGCAGGGGGCAGAGCTGCGCTGCTGTTGCTTTAATTGATTTAAGCCGTGATATGATTGGAACAGGTTTAAGACTCACTTACACCATCTAGAAGCACATTACAGGAGCGTAACAAGATTCATGCTTTCTGTTTAAAGCCACAAACATCTTACCTCTAAAGTATGGGAATGAGTGCTGGGCTTCTCTGATGGAGTTGAGCGCTCTGACGTCTCGTGAGGCGATGTAGAACAGGCTCATACATGCAGGCTTCCTCCCAGATGATTGAATTTTACTCTAAAAGCTAGAATGCTTGATGAAGGTACACAGCATTTCAACTTGAATAGTCTTGAATGGTCTCCTAGACCTAGGCAACACCAGTCTGGAAACAGTCATTTTTTATACTTAGTAAAATGTTTGTTTTACTACTAATTATTGGCTTCTATTTGCTTGCTTTTATAAATCCATAGTACACAAAATGACTATGGATGTACCATGCTCTTGTTTCATGTAAATACCATGAGATATATACATAGTAATTATATAGTATATCAAAATCATAATCATTAAAGGAACATTCATGTCTCTCACACACACAGGAATATCTACTGTAAAATTATTTAATGATTGTGATACAATTATTTTTTTACAATAACTATTTGATCAAATATTATTACAATTTACAATTTAAATGAACAAGTTTTTTATTTTAATATATTTTAAAATGTAATCTATTCATGTGATGGCAAAGCTGAATATTCAGTATCATTATTCCAGTCTTCAATGTCACATGATCCTTCAGAAATCATAATATGCTGATTTGTTACTCAAGAAACATTTTATTTAAATATTTTTAATATTTTACAGGATTAATTGATTATTAGAATAACAGCATCTCCTTGAAATAAAAATATTGTAACATTTATTGTTATTACTGTTACTTTTGATCAATTTAATGTGTCTATGTTGAATAAAAGTATTAAAGGTCCCATTCCATGGATTATTTTTATTATTTTATAATGTTTCCAGGGGTGCCCTTATAATGTTAGTATGTTTTTTAGATCAAAAATTGTTATAATTTAGAAATAAAAGGCATATTTCCTAGCCTGATTTCATTCCCTGGTTTGAACACCCTGTTTGAAGGGGCGTGTCTGCTGTGAGACTTCAGTGTAAACGCCCTCTGCTGTGATTGGCTGACATGGTTGCATATGAAATATCTGGCATTACATGTGGAACTATCTGGAAAACTTTTACTATTACAGCTATTATACGTTTTTACTATTACAGCTATCGGGATTAACGAATCATGAGAAGTTTTTTAAGTATTTAGATCTATTACCATCACATAAAAGGTTGCAGTTATGAGCATTGAGCAGATGGCAGTCTGTTGATCGCGTGAAAGATCTTATCATTGCAACGCAGTTTCTGCACTCTCACTAATGATTTCACCAATGCAAACATGAGGCATATAAATACAGTAAGAGCTTCGTTGTGCAGTGTAACAGCGTCATTGATTTCATAACGAGTTTTGGTAAGAGTCCAGATAAACTCGCGCTGTGTCACGACAGCAGCTTGGGCGATTGGAAAGGGATTGTTCTTTGATCGCTTTCTGTATATTAATCACAGTTTAAGTAAGATTATTTTCATCCTACTAAGAGAAACGAACGATGTGAAGAGTGATCGCTACTTCCATATTAAATCACTTACCGCTTGCTGGAATATAGTTGAAATTGCCCCCTTCGTCAGTATGAAACTCTGAGAGAAGTCTGCTTGATATTATTCCAGGTTAGAAAAACAGTCCGTGGTGAAATGGACAGAGCAAACTAACAACTTCGAATTAAACTTTTGCGGTATCCGATTATAGATAAACATCAACCACGTCTGTTGACATTTCGCCATCAATACGCCTGTGTTCCTGTGGGCGGAGGTTACGGTTCTAGTGACATCACTAAAGAAGGAAGTAGAGGGGTGTAGTCCAATCCAGACGTTTTTTGTAGTCAACTTCTGTTAAAGGAGTCATAACCTAGTATTACCTTGGATACCTACTGCTGTATTATAGTCTTTCAGGCCCTTCTAAAAAAGAAAAGTGGAAAAAAAATAAACACAGAGCTCCTCAGACCCTTATTTCTGAAGGCATTATTGTTTTGCGAGATCTGATGCGATATTTTGGCTGTCGTGGACGGTCATTTTAATAATGCAAATGAGGGGCGCGTTGATTGGTTGCAGGAAGGAGGGGGGTTGACACCGCAGGTAACGCTTTAGCATATCATTCCAAAATGACATCATGGCGCAAGTTGTGAATGAACCCGACCTGGCCGCGACCGGCTTCCCGGCCAGTGTATAAGCGTTAGGCAATCAATATACAACAATAGCCGAATTCATGATGATCTCAGTCATTTGTTTTTTGCAAAGTAACGTTAGCAGCCATTCTCCATGTTTACCTCGAAGCTAATACTCCCGCCAGTGTTGTGCCTGAACGCGTTCATTGAACGATAGTTCATGAACTCGTTCATATTTTGGGCGAACGTGAACTGAACGTACCGCATTACTGCCTGATGAACGTTACTGTGAACTCGTTCATTCTGGTGTCTGTGAACGCCACGCTCTCTCAGTTTAACTTCGTTCAGTAGGATGCCAGATTTCTATAAAGCCTTCCAGGTGAAAACCCGGCTAAAACACACCATAAACCGGCCTTAATATGTAGCGGAAAAACACCCAATCTGGCAACACCAGCCACCAGTGTCTATTGACTCTCTTGTTAGATCTCGTTCATCAAAATGAACAAATCTTTTTTCGAGTCATTTCGTTCATTTAAGGGGCTTTAAATGTATTAACTGGCAAATTCCCCGAACACATCCACCTACGCAATCTTGATCATATTCTGAATTAAGAAATCATTATAATGCAGTCAAAAATCGTTTACAGGGAACATAAATAATTACTTCACCTCGAGTCTTTCGTTTATTTGTCTAGTGACAGACGCAATAGCATACAATAGCCGCATTAGCAGTTAGCTGCTGTTTGTTACACACAGTAGAGCAATAAAAACACAAGTCTTACCGTTTCAATTGCAGGCAAGTCTCTGATTGTTGGAATGGCGCTTTTCCCGAGCTTCGATGCCAACTTCGCCTGATATTGCCCCAAATTTGTGAAGGATTCCGGCGTACAATGTTTAGCACAGACACCTAACGTTAAGCCAGTGGGAAGGGTTGAAGGAACCGCGTCATTAAAAATGAATTTAATCCACTGGTCCCTGATAGCTAGGTCCGTTCTTGGTAGAGAAAACACATTTACATGTTGATTCTGGCAGTCAACAACAGAGCAACTCACGTGTGCACTACGTTTCTGCATCTTTCTCGACTGAACTGAATATGAGGGGGAGAGGGGCAGGGCTTCCTGCAGCATAGGTCTGCGGTGTCCATATATGGTATATCCTGCCCCATCTTGACGTCAAGACGGGGCAGAAATCAAAATCTCGTTTTTTAGTGCGCGTGCACGTGGGCTATTTTACAAACCCTGAGGTAAACAAACGCTTCACTTTTAAATATCGGCTTCCCGGCCAGTGTATAATCATTATGCAATCATAACATACATTGATTCTCATGGAAAAGTGAAAATTGCAGGTTATGACTCCTTTAAATAAAATATCTCGCTTGGCATTGAACTTTGAGCTTTATAATTTTACAGATATTATTTATACTCTAACAACAACATTACACACTAACTAAAGTTTGAAACATGGGATCACATAGAACGGGACCTTTAAATTCTTTACAAAAATCTTACTGACTTATATGTAATGAAAATGAAAAAAATAATAATAAACATAATGACAGAAATGTTCTGAAAGCTTTTTTAAGGAGTTAATCAATTTATCATTATTTTACAGTAATAAAAACAACAACTAACTGTAATAACTATATTCACCATGGTATTTTTTTTGTATTTATCTGCTTCGCTTCATAATACAAGCAGTTTTCAGTTATTTTTCTTAACCCAGCGGATAATTGTCACTCCCCGTCGCTTGGAGAGAGTGACTCTATCTTCTGTATCCTGTGTAATTGTGCATGTTTTGAGTGTATCAGCAGATCTACAATGCAGACAGCTGCTGAAGCTCTGCGAGCCGGAAAGGTTAAGCACTAGTGTGTGTCTCTGAGTGGTGTTGAAGGTGATGGAGTTTAGAGTGTGATAAATGAGAGCTGTAAGGAAACAGATGTATGCTGGAGACTTTAGCTGGACCTGCTGTAAGACCCCGTCTGGCTTCAATCCCACATGGAGCAACAGAGCTCAGCTCCTCTGAACCTGACAGAGCGCGCACACGCATAACTTTTTCTAACAGCTCAGCATAGCCTCAACACACTCACACACACACCAATACTTCAAAATCCAACTCACATGCTCCTCTCTGTATTTAATGGCTTAGAACCGCCAGATGCAACATACCACATGGAGACAGTAGCCCATACTGCAGGACAGCAAAGTCTCTGATTACAGTACAAATGTCCTACAGGGAGCGAATGAGATTGAGAACAACAGAGAGAGAAAGAGAGGCTGAGATGTTGCTCTCGGCTGCAGTTCTGGAGATTTTCTTAGTGTGTGTGTGTGTGTGGCTGCAGTTAAATCTGGAGGTTTTCTGTGTGTGTCTGTATGTCTGTCTGCACACGTGTTTGGATGTGCGAGTATTGCTGTGTGTGCATGTGTGATTGAGTACGGTCGGTTGCTATCATAGACTGGGTTTACGACGGTTGAAAGGTTTATGGGTTGCTTTAAAACACACACACACACACACACACACACGTGTACCAACTGTACTCAATCACACACATGCACACACAGCAATACTCGCACATCCAAACACGTGTGCAGAGTGCAGACAGACACACACACACAGACACACAGGAAATCTCCAGATTTAACTGCAGCCACACACATACACACACACAGACACATTTTGCTGACTCCTGCTGATAGCTATCTTATCACTCAATGGATCTATTGTTTTTATGGGTCAATGACACAACGCTCTTTATTTCGGATCTATTAATTTATTTAAAAATTTGACATTAAATCAAAATTGAATTAGTTTGTTTTCTTGAATGCATGTTACTGGTCTTGTTTTGAACACTTCATTTTGTAACAGAAAATTTGTAAGGTTCTGTTAACCCTAAACCAAGATATATAGTTAATTCAATTGAAATCCGGTCAACAGCTGATGGATAAAATCAAGTACCGCTATGTTTTTTCATGTTCGATCGCCCTTTTTTTTGGGAAATATGTCACAATATGGTAGTAAACTTGGTTTCAGTTTCCATTCAAGCTGACTTTAAAATTCAGTTCATACATATAATGTCACACCTCTTTTATGATGAGATTTTATGTTGAGATTTTATGTTTATAATTTCTGAATTAAAATTTATTTCGATTTTTTTTTTTTTTTTTTTCTGGGGGGAAGACGTAAAGTAAAACATGTCAATTATACAACTGTCCTGATACCATAGTAAAGAAAAAAGCCTCATTAAAAGAATTAATTATGTGCATAATTGCTAGTAAAATGTTTACATTACATTTTTAGAAATATTTTATGTTAGTTCACACAAAAATGAAAGTTCTGTCATCATTTTACTCACCCTCATGTCGTTCCAAACCCGTCAGACTTCGTTAATCTTTGGAACAAAAATGAAGATATTTTTAATGAAATCTAAGAGCTCTCTGTCCGTCCATTGACAGCTACGCAACTGACACTTTGACGCTTCAAAAAGGTAATGTAGAGATCATACATTTTCTGAAGAGACACAATCGCTTTATACACTGAGCAAGTTTAATTTAAGCATTTATTCGCATGTAAACATTGTTTTTTCAAAACCATATGAAACACTATGAATACAAAGATGAATACAAAGACTGCATTTCTAAAACATTTGAAAACAATGATTTAATATATATATATATATATATTTATTTATTTAACTTTTTTCTTTATTGTGACCATTGTCATTGACCCTAATACTGAGCTAATGATCATTTCTGTCCTTTGTCCCTAAACAAACCTCACTCATGTTTATATTTTCATTAGGACATTATTTAGTATGTTCATTAAGACATTTCCTCATGTGGACTGTTAACTGGTGTTTTATTACCTTTTTACCTTTGATCTCCACAATGTAGGCATAACCTCTCTCTCACATATGCAGTGAGAACAAGGCCAGGTTTTATCCTGATGTCTGTTCTCTTCATCAGCTCACCTGTAGTGGGATCATGAGGAAAACTCTGAGCTGTGGGAAGTGTTTACACAATGTTCCATCAGGCCTGATTTGCCGGATGATTTCTGAAGTACAGAAGCCCAATCTGAAGGAAACAGCAGAATATTGAGTGAATCTGTTCCAATGTGTATCTCACTTTCAGCTTCATGAATCACCATCTGACTCACAGAGCTCATGAATGACATAAGACATGAGATTCCAGCTCACAGTATGTTCACTGCATCTGTTTTTATAGCTCCTTGTTTATGTGCCACACGCATCTAGTAGAGTCAAATTGGCATTTCAGAGGGATTGCTTTCTTGGAGAAGCTTTCCTACTGTGGCGTTTTAGGCCTGAAATGTGCAAACAGGCTGTAGTGTAATGTAGTGATTCCTAAGGGATTTAGCTTTATTAAACCTATAAAATAGAAGAAAAATTGGATAACTAATAACTAATTGTATTTTTTTTTTTTAGTTCCATTTTTAAGATGAGGATTTTTTATATATTTTTGTTGACTTGTAGCAGAACTTTTACTGCTTGTAGTTTTTATGCAATTTTAAGAATGATTTAATGACAATAACAAAGGACATAATTAGATTAAATATTTCTGGTTTAGTATTCGTAAAGGGCTGCTTGAGCCTATAGTGTCGCATAGCCAGACCTTCAGACTGACTGCAGAAGGTCTGGACTCCATAGCAGCTTTCATTGGCCAAGGATCGCCCAGATGCCATCTGACTGACATGAAAGCAACCAATCATAATTCGTTTTGTTCCTCGTCATGTTTAGGGGTGTGAAAATGTAACGTCGTTGTCCCTACAGTAACAGACCGGTGTATACATTTATTGGATGTATTTTAAAGAGTCTATGCCACATGTAAACACAACGGCTTGCTTCTTCCATGAGGAGGTTTGGCTTCATGACAGCACTGTTTCCAGGCAGACCATTAAAGAACGTGACACGCATGTCTCCCGGAAATCCTGTAGAATTCAACCAATCAGATGACGACTTTGAAACAGTTTTTCCAATTTTGTGTGCCATGTGTATCAGACGTTCAGCCAACGGTTTGTTGGCGTGACGTCTGAGGCTGAGACTAGAAACAAAAGTTTCATTGTTTTGGATTAATTATCTCTTTAAGTATGTACAACAGGACAACAAATGCATTGGACAAACATTGTGCGTTTCTGGGCTTAAACAGTAGAGACATGCACAACTGCATGTCTCTTCATAATGGTTTATTAATATAGAGTGGAATTTCTTCTGCTTCATCTGTTCTCCTGGACTTCCCAGATGACTTTATTTCCCTAGAGCTGAAGCAGATTTCATCAATAGTTGCTAATGAATGCTGGGAAGAGCTGGAATGAATCAAATGGTCCTGGACAATCTGATTTAGAAGTCATTATGTATCGTAGACCCCAGACCCAATCCATTTCTCTCCAGACACTCTCTCACTTTTGTTTTGTCTCTCTTTCTCCAGATGGATGTTTTTTAGTGGCACTGAAGTTTTTGATAGTTTCTGTGGGCTCATGAAAACTTCATGTCAGGGCTTTCTGATGTGTTAGCAACCATCTGCTTGCATGTGACTGTTTCTCCTCATCCAGGCCGTTTTAAAAAAAAAATTTAGAAGCCTAGCGGCGCCAACTCTTTACTACTGTCTCTGGGGTCTGGGTTTATTTGGACTCAATAAGTGACAGACTGAACTATATTTGAAAGCCTTATGGCCAGAAAACCGTCTGTTGGTGTCAGATTACGATTGTGTTTCCTCTAATTGGATGAGATGATGGTTTCTAGAGAAATCCATATCATTGTCCACTTCCTCATTTAAACCTTAATCCATTTTTTACTGTGAATTTTTAAAATTAAAATTTTGACCTGTCCATTCATTCACCCATCCTTACCAGCTGATCTACAGAGGGATGAAATGTGGATAGATGGATGACTAGAAGTAAAGTGAGCATAACTATAAGAGAATCTGTGGCTATAGTGATGACTTGAGGACGTCTGTTCACACCTGCCCAGAGGAACAGGTGGAAGAGAAAGTCCTGCAGAGAAATAAATTGAGAGTTACAAAGGGCCAAATCGATATTTTGGCTGTCATGATGGTTTGATACAAACTACATGTCGGAGAGCGAAAGAGAAACCCTGTGTGATCAGTGAAACAAGAAAGAGCTCAATGTGGCTTTATATTGTTTGTTAGAAGCATACAGTATTGGATAAAGTTGAGATCCAAACCTGTTAGATGTATAGTTTCTAAAAAACAGGCTATTTTTGTGAACTATATTTACTTAAATTCATTTTAGTTAATGTGATTTATTTATTTATCTTTTATTTATGTATTAAAGGCCTAGTTTTACAGACAGGGCTTAGAATAAGCCAGGATTAGGCCTTAGTTTAATTAGGAAATTTAAGTAGCTTTTAAAAACTTAATGAATAAAAAACAATACCGGTGTGTATCTTGGGATAAAACAATGGCAATGACATGTTTTAAGATATGTCAGTGCATGTTGCTTTCAGTTAAAACAGCTCAAACATGCATTTTAGTCTGGGAACTAGTCTTAAGCCTGTCTGTGAAACCGTGTTTATATTTATTTATTTTTATCATTAAAACATTTTTTTTTTTATATGATTAATTATTTAGAAGGACATTTAGTTTTACTACCCTTGTGAAGTAAATGTATTTATTATATTATTTTTATTTATTTATCTTTTATAATTTAATTATTTAGATAAGAAGGACAATATTTAGTAAGTTTGAGACATTTTCCTCATGGGGACTATTAGCTGGTGTTTTACTACCTTTGTAAATGTATTTACATTTATTCATTTTTATTTTATTTTTATTTTTTTTGATTTATTTTTATATATTTTTATATTTAGAAGAAAAAAAATGTTACTACCTTTGTGAAGTAAATGTATTTATATTTATTTTTGTGATTTTTGTGATTTTTTTTACAATTTTTATTTATATTTTACTTTATTTAAAATGACATTATTTATTTTTATTTTATTTATTTTTAATATTTTATTTATTTTTAATAAAAAAAAACCCGGAGCCATACCTAGTGAACAAAATGTCATATAGACTTTGGGATAGTCTCTTTTGACTAAAGGCCCGTTCACACCAAGGACGCTATAAAGATAACAATAAAGATATAATTCTTAAAATCGTTCTCCATATTAAAGAATAGCAGAGTTCACACCACAACGATAAAGATATGAGGAACGATATCGTTGGGATCACTTTCAGAACGATTTTTTTTCCAGCTGTCGAACGATAAAACACTGACAGCCAATCAGAATCCATTCTAATTTAAAGGTCTCGCACATTTAAAATGGATCTGGATCATCCGGGCGCGCGCGTGCTTAGAATAAAAAGACCGTTATCGGTCGTTGGTGTGGACGCATATATAGTTATCTTTATCGTTATCTTTATAGTTATCGTGCTTGGTGTGAACGGGCCTTAAGGCCAGTAAAAAGCCCCCTTGCATCCACCCCAGAACACCCTAGCAACTACATAGCAACTCACTAAAACCAATTGGAACACTTTAGCAAACAATGCCCTGACAACCACCTGACCAGTGACACACTAGCATTGTGGTGGCAAGTTTTGCATGCTGGCAAAAATAAGTATAGTTTCATATGACTTCATGAATATTAGTTCTGTCTCCCAGATCAATTTTGTGTGTCCTAGACCTGCCACAAAACCCAGTGTCAGGCTACAGCTCAACTAGTCAAACAGCAAAACTGTTCTGGGATCAGCCGCTTTGAGAAAATGTCTCCCGGTACGACAACCGTTTCAGCAAATGTCATTTGCCCCCAGAGATTCATTAAAATGGTTTCTTCAAGCATCTCATTTATGCAGATTCTATTCTCTTTTTTTTTTTTGTCTGTTCTGGATGTTGACTAATTAAACACATGTTTGTGTTGTGTCATGTTCTACAGAAGTGTGCGTGTGTTACCTCAAACCATCTGTATTTAACCCCTGAGCTCACTCGTTACTGTCTTTTTGCTTTTCAGACACTTTGACGTGGGACTTTACAAATGGCTCATCAGGTACGATTCCTCAGTTTCCTCTTATTTTGAGTGGGTGTGCGAAAGAGAGATATTTTGTACAGCTATGGACACGTTTTTTCTCTTGTTGCTAATTGAAAAGCACATGATTAATAATCATAATCAAAAATGACATGTTTCAGATACATCACTTTGGCATAATAAACGAACATTCTTGCATCTACTTCCCTTTGTTCTTGCTAGATTCATCTTTTTTTCAGCTCTCACGTTCTCGTTTTAGTTTTTAGGAAATTTACTGAAACATAATACACAAATGAGACCTTTTATGAGGTTCATATTTAGCAGCAACATCCCTTTTTTAACAGCAAAACCATTTAAGCTGGAACATAAGCATACTTAGTTGAAGATAAATGCAAAATTATGCAATTATCCATCAAAAAGAAGAATGTTGCTGCTGTTGCATTGTTAAATGTACTTTAAGCCATTATGGTACAGTTTGTTATTGCACTTATGACATGTGACAATGTGATCTGCAGATTTAGTGCAGTGGGAAAGACTCACACTAAATATAATAGCCCTGTAAAGAATATAATTTCACCAAATGAGTCATTTACATTTAAAGATACATGCAAATCAGTTAATTACATATTTTGGCTCAAAATGATCCAATTTTATGCAGATGAGCTTCATAATATAGGGTGTTTTCCACATTCTTAAGCCATCTGGCAGCCTATAATGAACAGTTTATATTACAGCAAAACACAATGGATAAATTGGGCACTGGTCATGATTGGTCACCCAAGATTCCAGAAACACGGCTCAGCTCTTTTTTTTTAACAAGTAGTTCTCTTTTTATGCCAAAGACCACTTGCTTTTTCTGTGATTTGGTTTAGACTCTAGGCAGAATATTATGAATATTACCAGTTTGATGTTGCCTTTTCCATGCTATAATATTTTTTAGATTTGTTGTGATATTTGAAATCCAGTTGCTGAATGCTTCCAGAAATACCTGATGTCTCAGAATATCAGAGTCTCTGGTAATTCCTTAATGTTACAGACATTATAAACAGCTGTTTATCTGTAAAAATGTCTGTTGAATAGGAATAGAAAGTTCAGTTCTGATTGTTACTATTATTATTATTAAAAATATTATAAATGGCGTTTGACATGCTGCTACATTATGTGCTGTTAGTGTGTAATGTTGGTGATGAAGCGATTTCTGATTAGTATGTGTTTTATACGTGTTTGTACTGTATAAGCCTCCATTTCTTTAGTTAGCATGAGTGGTCACTTTCCTGGACAGACAAAAGTCAGACAAATAATTCTCCAGAGCAGCTGGACAGATGTTTTCAAGCGCGCCACTTTTGCATTAATGATATTTTTCTTTGTGTATAAATACTCTCAGGGACTAGAATAGGTTGGAAAACCTATTGGAATATGGAAACCCTTTAAAAAAACAACCTCTTCAGGTCCTGGCGTAACCTTGTATGCTCAGCTGTTGGATTTCCTGACAGTTATTCATATTCTAATGTCCTTCAGCTGTATGGAGAGATCATTGTGGAGGTTTTGGAGAGAGGGCCCAGGTTGTGGGGTTTTTTTGTGCTGGGTTTGGTATTGTCAGTCTTTGGCAGGGCTGCGATCTCCACAGACAAAAGATGTTTGATCAGGGTTGTATTAGCATGTATTTAGCGCGAAGAGCATCTTATTCTATCCCATTTTGGAAATTCGCCAGTCTGTGTGAATATGTACATTGGAAATTAATATTAAATTTGATGCTGCTTGATCCAATAACACACACCCAGAAGTCCATAAATTATTTCTTATTTTATTTGAGAACATCAGGGCAAGTGACAAGACACTATGTGTCCTGTCCTGCTGTAAATTATGTTTATGAAGCTTCTTACAGAAGAAAGGAAATCTAAAAGAATGAGTAAATGCCACAGCAAATCTTCACACACTATGCATCACAGATCCATTAAAGGGATGCATGATATATCCATACTATATTGGTTATTTAGGGCCCTATATCAATTCAGTTTTATTTTTTCTGAAATTCTGCATTTTCCGATTTAAATTGTAATAATAAAAAAGATGTCCATGTGTTTTCCTTCATCATAGGGCCCTAGTTATTTATCTGTTTATACATACACACACACTCAAGAAGAAAAAAAAAAATGGCCCAATCCCATTGGCTAATTATTGGTCAAGAAATCAGCACAATTGTAGCAAATGCACTAATGCATGGGAAGTTGTGTGTGGAGTGATGAATCACAATGAAACACGAGTTGCATGGTGTTGCTCTAGAGCAGAATCTTCGAAAATCTGTGTAGTAATATAATAATAAATGCATCTCTAGCACAGTGAAGCATGGAGGAAGAGGTGTCATTGTGCTGCTGATATTGGCAAGCTACTTCACTGTGAAAAATCATTTAATGCTTTGGAGTACAGGAGAATATTGCAGAATGACTTGCTTCCCACAAATGTGAAGTTATCTAAAGAGAAATGATAATGTTATTTTTCAACAAGACAATGCTCCTGCTAAACTTGCAAAGACAACCAAGACGTGGCTTGATAACAAGTCCATCAGGCTCATGTTTTGGACTGGTCAGAGTCCAGATTTGAACCATATAGTGAATATTTGGTCTCACATTAAACTCAAACAAACTGGAAAACATTTTTCAACTACTCATGAACTGTTTGACAACCCTGACTCTTCTTCCTGTAAAAAGCTGTCTGCAAGCTGGGGAATGCTATTCTGTGCCAAGTTACTTTATCTACAGTATTTGTGGAATTGTTGCTAATTTTCCTAACCAGTGATTTGTGATTTAAAATGGTTAAGACCATTAATAGACCACAAAATATTTAGCTATTTTTGTCTTGGCCCTTAATGACCAATTTTAATGACCTTAATCTACTGATTTTATGATCAAGTCTACTTTTTGATTGTTATAAATAGGACATCCATCCCCTTTGCCTTGTATTGGTTTAAGTTTAGTTTCCACAGACCCCCAAATGGGAAGTGTCCCAGTGCTCCCTGAATGCCTCTAATCAGAAAGCTGAGCACTTCCATACTTTTCAAGCTGGAACTTTGAGTTTGAATTTAAGTATGTTCAGTATTTGAGTGATTAATTATCCCTTCATTGCGAACAGAAAATCAAAACCATCTCTGTCTCTTTCTGAGTGTATCGTTTCCATATTTCTCTCTCTCTCTCTCTCTCTCTCTCTCTCTCTCTCTCTCTCTCTCTCTCTCTCTCTCTCTCTCTCTCTCTCTCTCTGCTAAAATGTGTAGTGATTGCATTGTGGCAGAGAGAGCTGATCTGCATAATTGGAGTGTGAATGTGGGCTGTGTATGTGTGTGTGAGCGAGTGTTGCAAAGTGCATTTGGAGAGATCTTAATGTGCTTTTAAATGTGCAGTAATTGTGAAGAGCTGGATTTTGGAGTGAGGAGATGTGGGAGAGGATCTTGTGACTCACCGCTGATCTTAAAGCATCCACAGACACATGCCGCGCACCCCTCCTGTCGCGCTATTGTCTGCTTGAACGCCTCGCTTTTAGCCTGTTGAGTGTCATCTCCTGTCTATTGAAATGTGCTCACAACAATCAAATCAAAGACGCAGTTCATATGAGCTTATATAAGGGCGAGAGAGGGCTGAGATTATACTGCGGTGGCCACAGAGCCAGAACGAGACCTTATTGTTTCTGTTCATAATGAAAATGCACCCATAAACACTTTTCTCAGCAGGGCAACGTCTACGCTTGGGCTTTAGAAAGCAGCTTAACAAAAAAAAAAAACGAAACAGAATGCAAGATCCATTGGGATTGCTTGCTATACCTGGTCATGTACTGAAAAAGTACCATATTACTATATTATCATTTCACAGATTTCATTACCTTGCATGGACAATATTGTGTTCAGTTCAGGAAGTGTGATATGAAGGTAATGTGATTAATTAAGTGGGTGTTTAAGTGCATTTTGCTGAATTTGACATAACTATTTCATTTCGTAATTTATTTGTAAATCAAATCCTAATGGAATGTTTAACATAAGAAAGATTATTCTACACTTTTTTTGTGGCAGAACATAATTATCACCAAAGCTCTTTAAGTATGAAATCTCATATTCATGTAGAAATATTAATGAGAAGCCTATCAGACAACAATTGCAAAGCATGTTTGTTGCTTGTAAGAAAAGTTATATTATTTATTATTATTATTATAGTCCAGTGTTTGAATTTCCAGTGTGTATTGATGCAATCTGTGAAACAGAATATCTATAAACAATATATATTATGTATGTAGTATGTGTATATATACAGTATATATCCCAAGTTTCATCAGTCACTCAAGGCTGTTTAGGTGTTGTCCAAGGTATCTATTTAGTCAAGATACCGAGGACCAGATGCTGGTATTGCACCAAAGCCAAATTTTTGGTATCAATCCAACCATACTGACCAGTCTAATCAGTTGTCATGATGTCCAAACTTTCTTTAGAATATCATATTATTAATTGAAAAACAGACGATTGAAGATTCTTACCTTTAGACATGTGTCTCTTCAGAGTTTTTGAGCTTTTAGATAAAGAGAGTGATGTGTTCTCTGTGTAATCCTGCTCTGAGAGTAGAAGATTAGTGGAATTGTGGGAATTTCACAGTCAGGTGAAGATTAAGCTGGGTGGTTGCATCTCATTGACTACCACAATGCAGTTACTTCACAAAGTTGGTAAATGAAAAATGAAAGAGAGTAGAGTATACTTTATTGTCCTTTTTCAGGAAATTTGTCTTGGACTCAAAGCTGCATTAGTACACAACATACACACACACAACACGCGACAACATCATTAAAGGGGAAGAAATAATAATTAAAACATTCAAAAGAATTCATAACAATGACTTAATTGTGACAACTTACCATTTAAAGGGCACCTATTATGACTCTTTTCACAAGATGTAAAATAAGTCTCTGATGTCCCCAGAGTATGTATGTGAAGTTTTAGCTCAAAATACCCAACGCTGTTTTAGTGTGTGCCCTTTAAATGCAAATTAACTGCTGCTGCACGACACAGGGGGCGGAGCTTCATGAGCTCGCGCTCAGAGTCAGGACAATCTCATCTGATAATATCAGAACAGAAACTCTCAGTTGCGGTGTTCATTTCGACTCGGAGTCGGACAATAATGCCCACAGAGCCAGAGAATATATGCTGTATGGACATAGAACAGGTATAGTTTAGTTTAATTATGGTTATAACTTATTTGTCATCTGCTTTTATCCACTAATACAAGCCTGCTGTAGCAAAACCCGTCCGAATGATGACCAAAATATACTGATGAGTTCAGTGAAGTTTATTGTACATCACACAAAAGATGAGCGTTAGTTTTACTCCAGAGAATCTCTGTAAGAGCTGAATAAACATAGTATAAGAAGTGCGCATTAAAGTCTTATCCATAAACTCTCTCTCTCTCTCTCCCTTTCATTATCAACAATATACACAGCGAAGTACACAAAACACTCGTTACAACTAACAGTAAACAAATATACACACCTTTTCAGTGGGTGCTAAATAAACTGGTAAACCTTATATCCGTAAAATGACTCGAAGAGCTGTCATAAAGAGCGCGTTCGCACTTTCATTTCTTCCGTGTCCAGTCACGTTAGGCCTGTTGCTCCGGAGAGTGTAAGCTTGATCACAAACAGTACAGATCCATCCTTGAGTAACAACGGGAGTAAATGAAGACTGCTATGTTCATTCTTACATCCATCAACAACACACCTCAATCGCTTAGGAGACATTCTTGTCTACAGCTGCTCAAGCGTCGAACAATGGCGGACTCTGTGTCCAGCTCACTCAGGGCGGGTCTAGGCTCAAACTGTGTCCAGCTCACTCAGGGCGGGTCTAGGCTCAAACACTCAACAGTCGTGGCAGGGGCCTGCTCAATTCTACGTCACAATGCGCCGAATCTGAGAACAGCTCATTCTGAGACAGTGCTTATGATTTATTGAGATTGTAAAAAAAACACTGGGTGGATTTTTAACATTCTAGGGTGGTTTTGCTCACACACTGCCAACACACATTTATGTTCAAACACCATGTAAAAGTGAATTTTGCATAATAGGTGCCCTTTAAAATATTACTAGATACAGGTATATTTTTTGCAAGTTGCTATTACAAAGTGGGACGCTATAACGCTTCCCTGGTGGCAGAAGTTGATATACATTGGAAATAAAACATGGCTTGAATCTTTTTCTGTGCATACTTAAAGGTGACATATTATGCCCCTTTTCACAAGATGTAATATAACTCTATGGTGTCCCCAGAATGTTTCTGTGCAATTTCAGATCAAAATACCCCCCAGATTATATAATATAGCTTGTCAAATTTGCCCCTTTTTGGGTGTGAGCAAAAACACACTGTCCCTTTAAATGCAAATGAGCTGCTGCTCCCCGCCACGTTCAGAAGACGGCAGATCCTTCGGATACAATAACACAACACGCGAATAATTTCAGTCAGCCAAAATCTCAGAAATAAACAGTAGCTAAGTGCAGCCTTACAGAGAGACTCAGGAAGAGGTTGCAACTTTAGACTGCACCTGGACGTTTCTGAATGGTTAGTCGCAGGGGTACTCAAGTTCAGATGCCAAGGGGGCCACATTTAAACCATATTAAATGTGAAGGGCCACAAATTACAACTTGCATCGTAAAACTTTATTTATGACAATATTTACAGTTTTTACTAGAAATTCAGTTTATTACCTATCTTGCTAGTCTTGCTAGTCTTTCTACTGAATAGCCAACTGAATACTGTAATACTGAACATAAAATTAAAATAAAATTTTATTTGGATAATAATTTTCTTGCGATATTAATGAGTTCATACTCAGAGTATTAAAAAACCTTGCTAGGTAAGTCTTGCTAGTCTTTGTCCTATTTAAAGTAGGCTAATACTGAACATGGAAATAAAAAATATGGAACAAAAAGTGGATTAACAGTTTTCTAGCAATATTAATTATTAATATTAAGCAAAAAAAAAAAAAAAAGAGTTCATATTCAAACAGAGTTCATTTTTTTTTTTTTTTCAAAACGCAATAAATCCATCATTTCCCCCCCCCCAAAACGCTATAAACGCTTTTTTTGTTTGTATTTTTAAAAAAGTCTTTTGTCTTTTATTTTTCGTGTTTGCATTTATGAGGAAAAAACAATGTTACGTGACAGTTCTCCATTACGGACGTGAGCGGCACTAAAAGACTTTCAAACTTTCACGGAGACCTCAAACAGAAAGCACAAACCTTTCTTTAAAAATGGCGTTTATCGCGTTTTGGAAAAGAGCTCTTCATATATTATCTTTATATTTTCAATATTTAACAATTATTGATTAGGCCTATAATATATATAGGCAATTAGCCTACATCAAATGTTCAATTATTTATTATATGTTTTCTTTAGATGACATTATACAGGGTCGCAACTTTTAAGTTTGTCAGAATTCGCTCAAAAGCAGCTTTGATCAGTTTTTCATGCGAGCCGTGCCCCGTTCCGAACAAAACTGCCGGTTATAACTGGAGGTTTTGCAAGTGTGTCGCGAACTCATCACTGCCGTGCTGACAGCTCGTAATTGTAATGGGAGCGCTTTTTGCTACTGTTTATAACCCATTGACACTTTGAAAATAAGTTTTGTTTTTATGAGGATCATCGGCCAATTACACATTGCAGTTAGATGCGCGGATCAGCTCTAACGTCACCCGAATCAGCTGTGAAAGTGCGCAGCTCTGAATGCACGAGCTATGCATAGCGTGCCGCACACACAAGTTGCCTGACAGTTTTACCGTTTGTTTTGCTATTGTTGCGCTTAGCAAGTTAATGGTACATTTCGGAGATATCAAGTAGCTAAAGTCTCACTAAACATTTCACACACATCACAATGACGATGATGAATGTTATTTTTTATTAATCTACCAACGGATTATCGACCGTTCGCAATATACATAGATAAAAATCAAACTGTCTAATATTCGCGTATACTTTTGAGCTCAAATTATAAAAAAAGTGCGTTCATCTTTTGCATGACGCGGGCCATAAAATTAATGCCGATGGGCCGGATGCGGCCCGCGGGCCGCCTGTTGAGTATCTGTGGGTTAGTGGATACATTTATGTTGTTGTGGAGTTACATTTTTTTGGTCAAATGGTATTCTGTGCTCGTCTGTGCAGCCAACGACAGAACAGTTTGCATGCTTTGCTCGAACTTTTGCCATTGCGTTAGAACTGGTTGATCTCAAACTCAATTCCTGGAGGGCCACAGCTCTGCACAGTTTTGCTCCAACCCTAATCAAACACACCTGATCCAGCTAATCAAGTCTTCAGGATTACTAGAAACTTCCTTGCAGGTGTGAGTTGGAGCTGGTTGGAGCTAAACTGCAGAGCTGTGGCCCTCCAGGAATTGAGTTTGAGTTTGCGAAAACCAAATGGCGTCGCCGTGGGTGGAAACGTGCAGATTAAGGGGCGGTTATATTATAAAATCCCTTTCCTACGTCAGAGGGGGAGCGAAATCTGATAACTGACTAAAAATTTCAACTGACTTGAAATCTAAAACTGTAATCACCTAATCGTTTTATTATTATCAAACCTTATAAAAAAGTCATTCAACTCATTTGCTTTCTTAAAATCGTCACTAACGAGATGATGTTTTTTAGAATCCATGTTAGAAATAGTTCTCAGAGAGTTCCACAGTTTTTTGTTGTTCATAGAGGAATAGATTTGTTCAATGTAGTTTTTGAACGTTTTATAATTGTTTGGTTTAATAACAATAAAAATAATTATTTTTTATAATAATAATAATTAAAAAAAACCTTTCCTTTTCCTTTATATCCTCGCTTATCGGGCTTATGCTACTCTGAACAATGCCTGAACTTCGTATTTTGAGCACTTCTTGCGTCGTTTTTTGCCTCTTCACGATGACTCGCTTAATTTAATCCTAATTTGTAAGTCGCTTTGGACAAAAGCATCTGCTAAATGACTAAAAAAAAGTAAATGTTACATTTGTGAGTATGACTCACTTGGCTTGTGAATTAGCATTGCACGCAGCCACTTCAACAAATGACAGCCAAAGTCAAACCATAGAAGCTTGTGAACAGGTTTGAAGTAAATTTGAAAAATATACAGTGTGTTGTTGTACTATTTATTTTTATTTTATTTATTTAATAGTTTTTATTCTATTTATTCTACCATATGATGGCTGAAGCAGCAGCAGCGCGTGACTGTTTTCACGATAACCAGATCAACATTGTGAATGGGATTGTACAAAACTTCAGTGAAAATAGCAAATGATCATGCAATGGGATAAAATAGCTTCTGTTCCCTGCAAACGATGCCATGAACAATGTGAATATTTAACTAAGTCAAAAGCAAAACAAAAGGTATAAGCAGGTATCCATATTAATTTCAGTATCAGCAGACGGAACACAGCAGTGACATCATGTGCAAACAAGCTATTGGTCCCCTTTAATGTATTTTAAAATATAATTTTTTTCCTGTGATGACAAAGCTGAATTTTCAGCATCATTACTCCAGTCTTCAGTGTCACATGATCTCTCAGAAATCATTATAATATGCTGATTTGCTGCTCAAGAAACATTTCTTATTATTATGAATGTTGAAAACAGTTGTGCTGCTTAATATTTTTGTGGAAATTTTTGCATTTTCTCAGGTTTCTTTGATGAATATCAAAAAGTACCTAGTTCTGGCATGAAACTCTAGATGGCACAGGCTGATAAGTCTCTGACTCATTTGGTAGCAATCACCTCATTATCTACATAACACAGTTAATTGGTTGCTGTTGCATCAGCGTCCAATGAGCTGCGGCTCAATATTCAAACAAATATTGGGGTGTTGCTGGTAGAAGTCTGCAGCGCGCTTTCAGAAACCCTCCCCTTTCCCCAGCTCCACCTGTATAGATCTGCTATGGGGGTTTATTCATGTATGTTACATTTATGTGCAGCAGCAGAATATATTACATGCTTACAGAAGCATGTCTGTGAATGTATTGGCAGTAGCAAGTCTCAGTTCTTGCTTTGCAGCAGCAGCAGTGTAGCAGATCTATACCACCAAGACCAAATACATTAACATTGCCATATCCATTACCACGCCAGTCTCTATTACCATACCAATCTCCTGAGAGTTGTCATGACAGAACAGCATTTAAGTGAAATAGAAATCTTTTGTATCATGTAAATATATTTACTGTAACCTTTGATCAATTTAATGCATCTTTCCTGAATAAAAGTATTAATTTTATTCAAAAAATATTTATGGAACGATAGTGTATATGCTTAAAAAAAAAAAACTTTGCCAAAAGCAAAATGAAAATAAAAGAAATTCTCTGACGACACAATTTTTCTTCAAGTACGCCAAGTCTTGTTTTAAGAATATTTAGATAATTTTGCTGAAAAACCAGACTTATTCAGAGCATAATATTGCTTCTCTTTTATTGTATTAGATGAAACTGGCAAAAAGCCTTATCAGTAAGTCCAGTTAACATATCAGTGAATCCACAAAAACCCACAATCCACAAAAATCCTATTAGTGGTCCTATAGAGGAGAGACAGACACATAAAAATAGAAGAGCAGAGATTTTTTTAAGTGAGATAAAATAAAGCACAGTTGATCTTTTTTTCTTGATCTCTATACGTACGCTGTCAGCTGGAGCCGTGGTCAAGAGCTAATCTTATCCTCTTCACTATCTCTCTCTCACAGACACACACAGATGAGTCAAGTCCTCCACTATCCCAGCAGCCTCATTAGAACAGATTGGTGCTCTCTCAGCCCTGAAATGGAAACTCTACTATACTGCTGTAGAGAAAGATCGGGTTTAGTTCAGAATTCTCTCTCTCTCCTGCTGTCATTATTATTATTAGGGGAACGGTAGCAGTTTTACAGACAGTAAATAATCTTTTCCTCTTTTTTCACACATTAACACACAGAGAGAATGCCCCCTTAATTAAACACATTAAATAATGTCTTGATGCAAAAATGCTTTTTGAAGGATTAAGGGTTTAAGGGACAGAAAACAACTCAATATTAAAACTACTTAATTGTTAATTGTCAAAGTGGGCTTAAAAGAAAACAATTTTTTAGTCGTTCATATGCGTGTTTTTGTATGTGCTTTTAGGTACATATATGTGCCATTGGGAGGCTCACGTCATGGTGTGTTCCGGAAGATTGTCTCCACTGCGCTGGCGTTCGGGTTTGTGTGTTTCTGGCATGGTTGCCATGACTACATGCAGTACTGGGCCCTCCTGAACTGGATCGGGGTCTTGGTGGAGAATGTTCTCGCACTCCTCTTCTCCTCTCGTCCTCTTCATCACACTATTGTGAGTTCACACAAACGCTCTCGTTAAGTATCGGCCTTAGATAAAGTTCAGTTTTAAGATCACTCAATAAATGCCACATAGCACAGCATAAATAATAACAAGCACTTTTGGTCTGGTCTTAGGTGTGCTGTCTGTCACCTCGGATGCAGAGGCGTGGCCTAGCTCTAATCTCCGCCCTCTCCACGTCTCTTCTGATTCTGTCCAATCTGTTATTTCTGGGCGGGATCCATGTGGGTAGAATCTTCTGGAAGAGGGTGTTTGTCCAAGGTGGGTCATTTAAATGTATGCACTCTCTTACAGATTATCATTTAGAAAAAGTAGTACACTTTAGCATACTTTTAATAAGATTACTACAGAAATAATATGTACTTAAGTGTGAACAGAATGTAATGTTTTTGGACACTTAATTACATGTTATTTACAATCAAATGAAAATGTATTAGTTTAAATATATATCAAAGTTTAACCATTGATTTTTCAAACTGCTTTGTATTGTTATGCTGTCGGTAGTAGATGTAAATGAACAATGTTTACTTGTCCTCCATACCTGGACAGAGAAATTTACGTTCATTTGTCAGCAAAAACGTCAGGTTTTTGCATCTTCAGGCAGATTTTTGACAGCTCTAGGGCTTGAAAACTACTGATTATACTTTTGCATTTTTGTATCCCCGCCTACAGACAGTCAGATTGACAGAGGGTAATTAACAGAACAGTTTCTGTAAGGGTATTGTATTACAATGTACGTGTCACCAGTTGCATACAGGTTACAATGTCACGGCATTTTCACTTTCATTTTTTTCTCCTAAACACTGTGTCCATCGTCATCTAGTTTGAAATGTTGACTGCAATCATGGAGGCTTTTCAGACTTTCCCTCACAGTGTTCTCTCCATATTTACTATTTGTTGGCCTTTAGCCACTCCCTACATCGCGCTGGATCCTTCACTGGAAACCGAAAGTAACCCACTCCCGCTCAACGTTTACTGAATTCTTGCACGCGGGAACAATACAAGTCAACACCATTATAACTAAAAGTTTGCTAAGAAGTATTTGCCAATAAAGCAGGGCCGGCACCACGAGGGGGCAAAACAGGGCATTGCCCCCTCAGTTTCAATTTGTCCCCCCTCCACCCTCAAAATTTGATTGATTTTAACCCTTTGATGCGTACGAACACCGGTGCAATTAGAACGTTCAGTGCGTCACTGACAAATTCAGACATACAATATTCCATATAGGCTACTGATGGAAGCTGCAATAATAATCCTTTCAATTATAATTTGGCAATTATAATTTAAAATGTTTTATTCATATCAGATACACATTGTGTAGGAAACTATAACATTTACTCTTTTCTTCTCCCAGTTCACTGGCCACTTACTTTTATGTATTTTGGAAGAAATGGATGAATTTACGTGATGTAAATCCGTCAGATGCAATTCTCTGAATTGTGGTGCAAGCTAACATGGCGGAGCCCATTATGCGTTATAGATCAACTAACATGATCATTAAAAGGTGTTTAAACGACAACTAACATGATTATTAAAAGGTGTTTAAACGACAAAGCATATTCACTTTCACATATTTGACAATCAAAATATATATCATATAGTTCATGATGAATTAACAAATTTGTGCACTGGTTACTGCATAGCCAGCCAAGTTTTATTGAAAGCCTGTTTTGTCAGCAGTGAAGTACCCCTTTAAATAAAACTTAAGTACATCATTATATGTAATTTCATAATGACTTGATTGTCTTAAATATGACTATTGTCTTAAAAATATTAACTCTAAATGTAATATGCTTTAGAATGTAATATGCTTTAGTATGTTATTTCACACATCAAAATAAGTGTTCTTCTTTAAAATGTGACAAAAGATTTTTAAATCAATCATTAGAAAGTGCACTTTTTTAAAAGCGAGTTAAGAAACCATCATGAAAGTGTACTCTCTTTAAGTAGATTTAAGTGGCTTTTTATTTAATTCATTTCATATTATGTTCAAGTAAAGTTTTTAGAAATATACTTTTAAGATTTTAATTACACTACAAGTGCAAATTTAATACATTTCAGAACAATTCTTTTAGAAAGACATTCACACACATCATCTGTTAGATATTTGTAACCACTGATGACAAAGTGTTTTTAAACTCTGGGAATTTGAACGTTTTTAACCTTTTAACATTTTGTGGGTCACGTTAAGGCAGTAATTCAGAAGGAAAACTGTAATGTTGATGTGGTACTGCCTGTCATTTCATTCAAAATCAGACATAAATGAGATGAAATGAACTGATTTTGAAGTGCTCCAGAACACATTTTGGCTTGGAGAAGAGCTGTGTCACTGTTTTGTGGTGAATAAGAGATGTTTCAAATTATTTCATAAGATTGTTTTTAGGACTGAATTGGTTTATGAATTATGCTTTTAATATAAAGTAGGGTTTAAAAGTCTTGCCACATTGAAAAATCTGTGATTCAAAATCATATTCAATCCTCAACTCTGCCCCGTCGAGGTCCATTTTCAAGCAGAGTTTTGCTCCTACCATAATCAAGCACATGTCAACAAGCTACTCAAGCTCTTCAACAATACTAAAAAGTTATACAGGCAAGTCATTTGAAAAGTAGATATATACAGGCAGAAAAGTAGATCTTGAGGGCCAGAGTTGTGAACCCCTGATCTAAACAGTTTTAGGATTTTGAAGACATTTTTTAATCAAGAAATGTTATGACATAAAATGACATAAAATATGAATTTAGGATTCTGCACTATTCAAATAAGTAAATTTGTGACCTTGATCATGTCACTCTCTGTATAGATTATCAGATGTTCTTGCTTCCATTTAGGCACAAGTGGCTCTCATAGCAAGCTGGTGAACATGTTCATCAGGTTTGAACCTGTGGAGTTTATGCAGCTACAATGCTGCAGCCGTTGATAATAAATTGTCTGAAATCAGCAAAATATGGCTTCAAACTTTTTAATCCCTTTGTAAATTCATTTGAAAAGATCTTTGCATACTGTTTCAGGATCTTGGTAGTATACTTGGGAGCATTCATTGGCAGTTGAAGCACCAGTGGGCATCTGGACATATATCTTTAAAGAGTTAGGGTATAGAAAGAGAGAGGAATAAAGGTCTTTTGCATCTTCGAGTTAAGGCTACTCTAAAGCTGCTCTGTGTCTGCTCAGAATTCTGTGTAAACGCACAATGCAGCATAAAAGCAGACTTAAAATATGACGGGTCTGACCCACCTCAGCCCTAGTATCAAAGGCGACTCGGATACTGTTTTGGTTCAGTGTAAATGAACGCGAACTTGTGCCGCCCTGAATTACGTCATTGTCATTACAACCAAAAGCACGCCTCAAGCGGCGCGAGAGACAAAACAGGCCTATGTCCTTATTGTTTTGGAAAATTTAAAAAAATGTCTATCAGCAATGTACAGTGAAGTTAAAGAGTCCTGTACTCACATTGTGAAGCAAACCATACAGCAGAGAGTTGCCGACTCGCCATTTGTAGTCTTCCTTTGAAGAGACATCAACCCTCTGCTACATTTCTCTCAGGTACGGTAAATGTATCTGATCGGTGACACCCAATCGGCGGTGTCAGTGTGATTGTGCATTGTTATATTTTATTCCAAAAATCATCTCCTTGAGGAAGATATTTCACGACGGTCTGGTGACATTCTTCTGTCCTGCCAGAAACGCTAAAGCTAGCATCATTGTTCATGTGTTGTGCCAAGTTCTCCAAACTCAAAATAGGGACTTCTGGCTCTTTGAAGAAAACCCTATTTTAATCCCGCGGTGATCTACCCGGTGTAATAATTCAGAATTTCTTTGTAGCAAATGTCCCAGCTGGAACAATTTTATTAAGAAATAGAAAAAAAAACTATTTATTAACTAAATTTAAAATTGCGTATTTTTATTTCGAGTTCCAACCGTCTCCATTGACTTTGTATTGAGTGAAGGTGCCTCCGTTATTTGACTTATAACAAAAAACAAAGCAATGTGACAGGGTGTACGCAGGCCTACAGCAAACAAGCTAAAAAAAAAAAAAAACAGAACTAAGTTTTTATAAGTTGTCGACCCCAAAAAACGAGCGTTTGAAGACACAAAAGTGGATACAAGCAATTGAGACAGAGCGCAAAGTGTCATATAAAGCTAGGTTTAAACTCGCAGCGTCCGCAATGGCGCAAGACACCATTTGCTTTCGGTGACGTAAACTCCATTAAATCTGCATATAGCGCAGGAATTGAATATCGGATTTATATCCGTTTTGCGAAAACACATTTATGTGTAAATGGAATCGTTTTGATAAATCAGTTAGCTATCTGATCTGAGAAAACGCATGAAGTGGCCAGGTATAAACAGCCCCTTGGATATTTGACTTACCAGTGACAAAATGTTTGCTGCACACGTAGTGTATTTTTAGTTCATACTTAATGTCATGATCCCACAATTTACCCATTCTTCCAACTGATGCTTCACGTCTTATTGCCTGTATCCACTTTTTTGTCCTTAAACGCTTGTTTTTTGGGGCCACAAACCAGCTTTTAGACATTTGTTTTGTTTTTTGTTAAGAAATGACAAGCAGGCAGCTTCACGCAATACAAAGTCAATGGAGATTGTTTTCCCCAATCCAACAATTGTTTTCATATTATGACGCGTGTCGCTCTGTCTCTATAAACATTCAGTGTAAATGCAAATTTTTGTGATTTTATGCCACTTCAGATTTGGCCTTTGAGGCAAAGATTGGAAGGCAGGTGAATGTCTGTCTGGAAGTTCTAGAAACTGCTATTTATCTATTTGCCACCGGGTACCATAAACACCACAGAGCCTTACGAACGGTCGCCATGGTATCATTCATTCTTGACATCTCTGAAAGGTAGCCGTGCTGATCCCACCCGCCCCCTACAGCAACTGTCAGTCAGACTATGACCCAAATGTTCTGAGGAGCTGCGGGGTACAGTAAAGCTCAGAGAGAGACCTGCTGGGCACAGACAATCACAGAACCCTGAAGTTATTCATTACTTCGTTCAGTTCAATTTGCCATTTATTATAAAAACCATATCCTACTACTTTAGTTACATTTAATTTGTTATATTAAAGGAGAACTCCGGTCAATTTTAACATTGAGCTAATTTTTTTGTACATTTGGAGTGCTGTCAATACAGAGAACAACGACACAAATCGGTGTTGCCTACACTGAGTTATCCTCTTTTTAAAATTTGCACCCTGTTGACTTCAATGGGGCAAGTTTTAAACCTGCTTTTAGCCTCTTAACATCCTTGATGTGTCATTACAAGTGCACAGGTCATGTGAGTGATTCCTTCGGAGTGAACGCGGGTCAATCTGACTGCAGTAGATGTGAAAGATATGAATAAAAATGATATTTATTTAGCCAGCGCTCATACCTGTATTTACATCCTGTTTTCGGTCAAAGTCCATAGTAATCGATTGTCGAGTTCACGCGCATTGGTTTAGTACCTATGATCATGCGCGTGAACTCGACAATCGATTACTATGGACTTTGACCGAAAACAGGATGTAAATACAGGTATGAGCGCTGGCTAAATAAATATCATTTTTATTCATATCTTTCACATCTACTGCAGTCAGATTGACCCGCGTTCACTCCGAAGGAATCACTCACATGACCTGTGCACTTGTAATGACACATCAAGGATGTTAAGAGGATAAAAGCAGGTTTAAAACTTGCCCCATTGAAGTCAACAGGGTGCAAATTTTAAAAAGAGGATAACACGGTGTAGGCAACACAGATTTTTGTCGTTGTTCTCTGTATTGACAGCACTCCAAATGTACAAAAAAATTAGCTCAATGTTAAAATTGACCGGAGTTCTCCTTTAATTAAACTTATTTGCACCTTTTTTTGACCATTTGAAGTAGTTCAGGTCTTACATACAGTCCTGGTCAGAATTTTTGGCACCCTTGATAAATATGAAAAAAGAAGCCTGTGAAAATAAATCTGCATTGTTAATCCTTTTGACCTTTTATTCAAGAAAATCACAAAAATATAACCTTCCATTGAAGTAAAACAATTGAAAATGGGGGAATTTGTTTCATTATGAAATAAAAAAAAGTTCTCTAATACACATTGGACACAATTAATGGCACCCTTTTTTTAAACACTTTTTGCAACCTCCTTTTGACAAGATAACGGCTCTGAGTTTTCTCCTATAAAGCCTGATGAGTTTGTAGAACACCTGACAAGAGATCAGAGAGCATTCCTCCACACAGAGTCTCTCCAGATCCTTCAAATTCCCAGGTCCTCTTTGATACAAATAATGTGTATTAGAGAATAATACAAAGTTGTGACTCTAGCACCTGAAGGACAATGAGGTGTAACCAAATGTAATCCACAACCCCCTTCTTTCATTTGCTCTTACTTACTTTTTGTTTCATCCTTCTGTTCTTGTCCCTGATGCAACAAGGCAGGTCCTTTTAATGAACCCACAAGAGAGACACACACACACACACCTGTCTGGTGTGTTTTAACTGCTTCGGGCTCATAGTGGACATGTTGAGGGGAGCCATGATTATAAGCATCTCCTCATATATAGCCTATAACATATATTGTACACTATATCTGTCACTGATAATAATTTGGAAATAAATTATATAATCAAATATATCTCAATGATAATTTGAAAATATATAATAATTTGAAAATTATTTAACATTGTATTTGCATCTTGCAATACATTTATACATCTTTTATAAATGACAAATGGGAGTAACACAAGCTAAATCAATTAATCCAAGGGAGGGAGAATGTAACACAAGTACTTCTACCATAACACATATCCATAAGTACTAGAGAGGAGCAGACATATAAGTGCATGAAGTGAAGTGCTTCCGGAAAAGGTGTTTCTTCAGCCGTTTTTGAAGATCATAATGGGTTCTGCTGTTCAGGTGAAGTTTGGAAGGTTATTTTACTACTGGGGTATAGTGAGTGTAAAGGTTTTAGAAAGTGACCCTGTGCCAATATGGACGGTTCATTTACTGACTGCAGGGGGCAAATGCGGATGTAAATGTGATGAGTGAATACACCCCTATGGTCTAATAAGATTTCATTTTTTATACATGTTAATCTGTGTGAGGTTATAAATCGGAGCTTGTGTGGGGGAAATGATCCCTTTATACTGCAGTAACCTCTTGTTAACCTCTTGCTGCTACATAAGCAATTCTGTACTAAGAAAACACCAGACTTTCATGTGTGTGTGTAAATTTTGAAATTGCAGGGCTCTAAGGTGCGACTTAAAATGAGTGCAAATATGGACCAAAAAAAACTATCTAGACAGTCACTAATGCTTTGTTTCCGTCCATATGCTCAATTGGACTGGAAAGCCTTCATGTAAACACTTAATTTGACCCATCTGAGGTCATTTTAAAATACATTTAAATTGGAAGGGGTGGCATAGACCTGAAATAAATATGTTTGTTTATATATAAATAATTTATTAAATTAAGCACTTGAAATAGTTGAACACGGGTGCAGTATTTGTGCTCTTCAGACATACAGTATGTCTTCTTTTTTGATATGTCATCAAGGCAAGATTCATGAACCATTAACTCTTATGAACGGGTGTAACAATGGATTTTTTGACCTATCAAATTCTGTGACCGTAGTAGGTGACGATAGGGTTAAAGGTGCTGTCATTTTTTATTTATTTTTTACTGTACTAAAGCATAAAAATACCATATGTTTATAGATATTTAGGAAACATGCTAAGTTCACATACTTGTGTCTCCGAAAAACAATTCTACAGTCAGTTATTCTACTGAAATGTGCGTTCTGGGTCAGAATGTCGGTTTTTGTTTTAATCTGTGTGATCCCGCCCACTGCCAATTTACCCAATAGTATTTCGACACCCTGGTTTGCCAGTTGGCTGAAAACACAGGTAATTGCGGACATGAAAGCCAGCAAACGAACTGGCTCAGAGAATTCAGAATGTACTCAACCTTAAAAGCTTCGTCATCCATCTAAAAAGCTCTAACACCAGAGGAATATTAAAACAGATAAATCAACGGATCATGGAGGAGGGATGGGGGAAACGACTCTCTCCAATATTTTGAATTTGGACTACAATACTAATTTCAAGCGCTACCTGTCAATATTATATACTGCAACTTTAAGGATAAAGTTGGGGTTAGTGTTAGCGTGACAACAGGGCCTACAATGGTCACAGAATTCAATAAGTCATAGAATTCGGTATAACACATTTCCTTTTAATCAAATTAAAAGAATAATTCAAATCATTTGCTTGATAATTTGGATAATTTGCTTGAGAATTAGCCATTGGAATCATACTCGTGCAATAAATGAATTGTTCAGATCCCTTATTGAGTTTACAACTGACTCCCTTAAAGAATCATGAGTCATTTTTCAGGTATATCCAACAGGGAACTGGTTAGTAAGTAGACAGATTAGGTTTGTGAAACTTACATTTGTCTACTTACTTACTGGTTGCTTGTATGACAACATGTAATAGTTAAAGATACATATTTACAACACAGATTTGAGTAAATTAATGTGTTCTATAAAAATTCTATTCTAGAATAAAAAAAAAAAGACTCTATTCTAATTTGTGGGATAAAAAATATTATTGGATATTGTTAAACACACAAGGTCCCTAAGGTCCCTTTTTTTTGAGCCCTGTATGTGTCTGTCCAAATACTGTTCAGGTGCCCTCAGGGAATTGACAAATTCAAATACAGCCTCACTTCCTGTTTGGTTTCTGCTCATTATCTTGTTTGTAGGCTTTGTTTTGTACCATTCAAACTCTCTCTTCTCCTCTATTTCTTCAACAGGCTGGTCTTCTGTGGCCGTTCCAGTGGTTGCTTTTCTCTATTGCTTTGCTCAAGTTGGTATTGAGTGGGACATGAGATGACAACACCGCTCAGGGTGGAATCATGGGAAGGCAGAAAACACAATGGTATTTAAAGTTTTACAATAGTTTCGACCAGTCACAATGTGGGCAACTATAACATTCTTTTCAACTCCTCCAATATCATATGTTTGTTTGGCTATGCTGTATTTGAACAGTGTGTGTGTGAAAATGAAATGGTGTGAATGCTCCAGGTGTGTGTTTGATTGTTAATCCTGGTTTATTTATGAGTTTGTCTGAACACTGATGGTGGCACATGCCTCTGATCATTGGCCAGGAGGATACAGCCTGACCATTGATCTCGCTCTCTTCCTGTCTCTCCATCTGTGTATGTTTCCATCCTCAGGTTCATTTTGTCCCTCTGATCTTTCTTTTCCTGATCTCTCGGTCTTGTCTCATTCATTCTCTCTTTATCCTTGTGTATATACTTCAATCTTCTTACTAACAGCTCAAGCTGCTCTGTGTGGTTAATTAGATCAGTGATCTGCTAGCCTGGAGTTTCTCCTTTATTAGAGAGAGGTAAGACGTGCGTGTGTGTTTCAGTGGTTGGAGGGATTACACTTTAAAGAGCTTTATCTCTGCAGCGTACCTTTATCAGCATCAGATTAATCTTTCATAATCCCTTCACTAAATCTCTCTCTCTCTCAAGTTCAATTTTAGTGTGCTTTATTGGCATTATGTATTACCATATGCTTTAAAAAATGTCCATATTGCCACCGCAGCATAAAAGCAAAGTGAAATTTTGCAATACAAAATAATACTGCAAGTTAACAAATAAGCAAAATACAATAAAAAAAATATATATGTAAATAATCATTATTATAGTATATATTATTAAGAGTAATTAAAGGTGCACTTAAAGTTTTTTTTTATCGATTTTGCTATGATTGCAATCCCTGTCTCTTTCTCAGTGATATGATGTCTCATACCATAGGTGGTATGGCAGAGGTCATGTTTGACCTGCCCTTTCTGTGAGTCATGCTGAAATTGCTTACTGACACCACACATTACCCAGGTCCTTAATGTGCATATGTGTGTGTGTTTCTCAGCACAGGTCGCTCTGCTATTAATGCATGTTGATTAATTGTCATGTAAAATGACACACTCATCAGAGTACATGTAATTGCACAGTCAAGTTCCCTCTGCTTAAAGTCAGCATGAATTGGCCATTTTTTCCTAATGTGGTATTTTTATTATTGAAACAATATTTAATGAGATTTTAAATATTATGGATTTAATTTTATTAATTAGGAATAGGATTGGATGATGAAAAGTGGGCGATGCATAATGGAGCTAGACCTGAAGTTTTGCTAAAACAATGGCTAAATAGCTTTTGACTATTGGTGAACATGATCAAATAACCTGTTTCTAATAGTTATTATGGACAATTTGATTTCTAAATAAGTAAACCATTCACATTCACATTGATTTCATGCTGACTTCAAAGCTTATGTGCTTTCAAAAGTAGCTTTAATGTTCTAAAAGAAAGAGAAATACTCAAAGTAAAGAGAGTAGGGGCAAAAATACGTATATAAAATATTTTATTGTCATAAATAATATTTTACAGCAATTTTACAAATTTTGTCTTTGTGCTTTACAGTAGTAGTAATGTCCATGTGAAGAAATGATTTCAGTGAGGATGTTTCAGTCAGTGTATAATGGCCACCATGGCTTTGTGTGCGTACCGACATGTTTGTTCTTACAAGCCCTGTGCTTTTATAGAACAGCACAACTCCATTTGGACTTCAGTATCAGTGTTAAGGACTTGTTAAAAATACTCATTGTTCCCCAAAATATTGTACCGTACATGTCAAGTTTCTAGTCAAACATGTACGTATACGTACATGCAGCAACACACAAACTAATATACTGCGTGTACAATTGCGTTTGGTTGATTCTCACAAAATTGGTCAAAAACATGTTCAGTTCATATTTCACCCCAAATTCAAAAGGAAAAAATAAGAAATTATATTTTTCATATATAAATACATGCATTAAGATTTTAATGTTTATGTTTTTATAGTTTTACATTAAATTCATAATTTCATGCTCAGTTCTCAGTACTGTAATGCAAGAAAAAATACTTATGGTGGTATTCTTTATACTAAACTAATTGTGTAATTTAGGTTCAATATATTTAATAATATTTCAAATTAATTGTAATATTTTATATTTGATCAATTATTATTATATTTAATTTAATATGATAAAACAGTCCTAAAAAATTACTTCATGTACTTTATATAAAATGTGATTTTTCTTCTTTTTTCTTTTTTTTTTTTGATTTTGGGATAAATAGGCTTCTGTCAAAGAAACTCGACCATAGAAAAGTTTATTTATCATGGACTGGTCTCTAATGATGTAGTGGCCTGTTTTGTTGAGACGCGATACTTTGGTTCTCAAGTCTGAAAAAACTATTCAAACTGCCTAATGCGAGTCTGAGATCTGTGAGGATTCATATCCCCTACTAAATGCAAATTTGGACTCACTCACTCACCAAGAGTCAGACAGGTCTGCTACAAAGACTGAATCCATTAGCTCTATGGGGTAAGAGGCAGGAGATTAAATACTCCTGCAGTAGAGGAGTACTTCTTTTTAATGATAATTTATTCCAATTTTCCTTTGTATTTACCATGCATGTCTTAACCTTATTTTAAGTGCAAATCAAGCCATGCTGTTGTCGTATTTGAGCAAATCAGTCACGATCAGATGGTAACGAATCTCTGTAAGTAAACCATGCTAGTATCTAAGGGCTTTGCGTCTCTGCCTAAACGAATGAACTCTGTACAATCCTCCTCAATCTCATTCTCTCTAATAAAGAAAAAGTGCATTCTCTGAATGTTAAAACTCTTATTGCTGTGCTGCAGAGGCATGCAGTGACATCAGGGCTGCGTTTGTTTCTTATTCTGTTGATTACATCATGTGGTTCAGGTTAAATGTTGTTTCTGAGCTGGAGAAGCGTGGCAGGAATAATCCGTGTGAAATACAGCAGCAATGATTATTGCTTCAGAATCAGCTCAGGCTGATGCTTTACATTCCAGTTTACATGGATTTGCATGTCAGTATTGTTATTAATATTATTTGTAACATTCATATGTCTTATTTAAAATCAGTTCTGGGTTGCCAGATACAAATGCTAAACCTTTTCCAATTTCTGCTCCGTATTTGGAGTCTAAGCAAATGACCCATAATATTAAAGCTAATTAAGATATCATTATTGTAAAACAAGCTCTGAAGCATAAAATAACCTTAATGGGAATTGTGCCATTTAATACTGTTCCTCTGGTGTCTTGCTGACAGAGTGAGATAATCACCTCTTAAGGGCAAAATATATATATATATTTAAAGAAACTAAGATTTTTTTTTTCTTTGCCATACAAAATTTTCAGACTGTACAAAATGTACCTTTGTTGTAACAGAAATAAATCTTCATGTAGGAAAAACATGACATGTGGAGCTTCTTGTCTTTCTTTCCCCAACAAAATATTTTTTTAATTTCTGATGTGATGTTTGATATGACCGTGGTAGCTTTTTGGTTTTATGTGATTCTTCTGAGTCGTGTTTCTTTCTCTCTGCTCTCAGGTAGTGGAGAAGCAGTGAGGTGAGGTGATATACTGACCTCAACAGATCTCATGTGGACCTGATAATGACCTCTCTAACCTGAGAACATCTCACAGCATGCTAACATGTCCCTTAACCACTCATCTGACGCACACAGTATGTTCATTACCACAATTCTCCACACATACAACGCATTTATCAGAGTTTGTATGGTCAGGCACTCTCTTTCTAAGATACAAATGAGAAAACCTGAAAGATTAAGCATCATCTTAGAATATATACAAGTTCATATATTCTGTGACAGAGATAAAGATAATCAGGTTTGGTGGTGTTGTTCTGAATAGAGAGGCTAATACACGAGACTCGATCTCTGTGTTCCCCCCTGGACCTCGTTATGGAAATTAAGATGGAGTTGATATGGGAGAGGGACGCTGGAAAAGAGAGCAAAATAAACAGCTATTTATATCTTAGCCATGTGATTAACAGATTAACTCCTAACTTGCATTAGTGCTTTATTTAATATAATAATAGGGGAGACTGGGACTAGCTGTCACATCTATAGTGAAATTTCCCAAGGTTGTTTTATTTTTTTACAAGGCAATTTCTCTGTAGACGCATACCTTTAAGTCTTGGCTACCAAAAAAAAAGGCTTTTGACAAGCAGCCCCAGTCTCCCTGCTGACCAATGAAAAGCTAAACAGGGCTGGTGTGAAGATAATGCCACATCTTCAGTATTGAATATGTAAAAACATCCAGGAAGGGGGTCAGAATGAGCTCTCCGACCATCACCCCTCTTCATTCCTGAGATTCTTTGTGTTTTGATGTTTGTTGTAATACTGAAAGTTCCTTGTAACTGTGTTATGATATACTGTGGTGTTGTGACAGAAATCATGTGTATAGATTACATCCATCATTTCATTTTGGATAACAAAGCTACAATGCACATCAGATCAGAATAATAATAGTGCGACCGTGGTATAATATGTTTGTGTGCTTTCTGGAAGACCCAATCATTGATAAAGAAACCACATACATTCTTTTGTTTCACTAGTTCTTTCAGCGATATTTTATAAAACTTGGCCACTGCAATCCAGCAAGTCATTAATGAACTTGCTTGAAGATGCCTGTTGTAGACCAAAAAAACGTGAAGATCCTTTCACATGACTTGCATCAACATCTACAACTGCATTAAACATCATGCTATAGCATTACCTCTGAACAACATTGTGAGAAGGCCACATGCTGTAAAACGACCATGTCAAAGGAATATCCATTGTTTCCTCACATTTAGGGTGTTCACACTTGTAGTTTGGTTCGTGTGGTCCAGACAAAAAATAAACATTTAGTCCTGGTCCGATTAGCATTTTTATCACTGAACCAAAAAGGATATGTTCACGACCTGATTGGTCACAACCGTATTTCCTATTTTGAGACGAAACTTACTGAACATCTGAAACAGTGCTGTGTGCTGGGATAAATGCGCTCGTTGTGTGTGTATAGCCTGCAATGTGAGGGTATTTTGACCAGCTGAGAACTCATGAAGAGCTTATAAAAAGTGTAAAGGAGTCAAAACAGTGGTGGGAATCCCTCCTTTACACACACAAACAAAGATTTGCTGCATGGAGACGTGGTTCTAATGCCTGTACTAAACTATGATGGGCAACATCGCGACAATGACAAGAAAAAAAAAACGATATGCATGAGCATTCTGTCCTTTTTAGGGTCTTTTTTTGGTTTGTTTACATGTATTTGGTCCGTGTTGCGTTCATGTATCATTCGTACCGCACCAGAGTTCGTTTGGAAGCGGACCGAGATCCATTTTTTTAAGGGTCTCGGTCCACTTGTTTGGTGCGCACAAGGGTTCGGATAGCAGAGTTCACACGTTCAAATGAACCGCACTAACAGACCAATTGAATCGAACATGCCAAGTGTGAACACACCCTAACTGGACCAGCTTAAGAAAATTTGGTTTAATTTCAACAAATTTGATAGGGATGCACCAATATTAATATTCTGATGGATATTTATATGTCGGTAATTAAAGGGTTAGTTCACCCAAAAATGAAAAGTCTGTCATCATTTACTCACATCATTACTGTCGTTTCAAACGACGTTTATAATCTCCGTTGTGCTGTCACGCAACAACGTCTGCTCTTGCATCAACACAACACACATGCATTGTGAAGCTCGCGTGAATGCGCATTGGAAATATTTTGTAATATTTTGTCATATTTTGTCAAAGTGGTAAATAATAATGTTTTTTTTTTTTTTTGTGAAACAAAGCACTTGCGTTTCCAAGTTCATAACATTTTGGTTAGGTGTACTGGCCTCATCGAGTCCACATTCAAATCCAGCAAATTAAACTCCATCACACAACAATTCTCAGAACCACGAAGTGATGTTGAGAATGTTTTGAGAATGTTGAGTCACGTGGATTACTTGAATTATGTCTCTACTACCTTTCTGGGGATTGAAAGTTGTGTAGGCTGTCAATGGAGGAACAGAAAGCCCTCAAATTTGATTAAAAATGTAATTTGTCTTCCAAAGATGAACAAAAGTTTTATGGGTTTGGAATGACGTGAGGGTAATTACTAATTAATTAATTATTACTAATTTTTGAGTGAAAAAACCTTTTTTATGTTATGAATAAGTGAAAATGGCGAATATTACATTTCTATATTTTATTGTCTAAATTAATTAAAAATAAAACATTAAAAACTAAATAATTTTAATGCTAAAAGTGAATTTAGGCATCACAACATTATAATGTGCACAATGAAAATGGGTATTCATTTCAGAATTTGCTACAGATTACAATTAACAGTCTTGTTAAATTAAGTTAGTTAAAGACTAACTTTAAGTGAGCATTAGATGATGGCAAATGAAATGTAAACAAAATATGGGACGTGTACATGTACTGTACAATTAAATATCCAATATTGGCTGATATTTATCCAATAAGTCTGTAATATGAACCAATGACCAATATGGTACCGATATATTGTGCATCCCTAAACATGTATTCTACCACTGTTGTCAGATTTTATTTTATAGTTTGTTGAGATGTGCATTGACGCAAGTCATGGAAAGGACCCTAACAGCTGTTACACTTCAAAACCCCTGAAGAGCTCATTAGTTTCTCCAGTTACATTTACAACTCTTGGGATAGTAGTTGATTTGTTGTTGTACAAACATGTTTATCTGGGGTTTCCATGGTTCCTGGGATGCGCTCTGCTTCTTCAATCTTTCGGCTAGCAGCTCATATCCACACCGTCACATATTTGGGCAAGATGCTTAGCTCTGTGATTCCTGATAAAGACTTGTGTCCGGCGGTGAGCTACCCAACAGGACGGTGCAGAATGGATCTCTATACCAGAAACACTGCAGAGCATGAACAGCAGTGTGTGTGTGTGTGTGTGTGTGAGAGAGAGCTCGAAAGAGAGAGGGGAAGACATGCTACATGAGCGGATCTAGAAGGGCCCGCACTTGCAGTTGGGGACCGTGCATTGCCATGACAACCATCAGTCAGAGTGGGCCCTGCGGCAAGAGTTCTCACTGTCTGTCAGTGTCGCAGGACTAAAACAGGGAGCAGTTCGACACAAAGAGTGTCTGTGTGACAACTAACACACCATCACTTTGGTATCGCAGATGCTCTGCCTTGGGATGAGACATCCTCTTCTCCTTTCCAGTGTCTTATTTCATCCTTTCCCTCACTCATTCTCTCTCTCTCACACACAAACACACACACACACACACACACATACACACACACACTCACTCTTAGAGTGTCTGTCATGCTTTTTGCTGGCACAGATGTCAGAAGTAGTTCCATTTTTTTTTTTAAATCGTTTCTCAGAGAAAGTCTCTGAATCATTTCCCTTTCAAGAAGAAAGAAGCTTACCTCTCTCTTTTTCTTCAAGGGAATATGTCCTCCTTGTCTGTGTCTGGTGATGTCGGTCGTGAGATCTGGAAGAGCGACATGGGAGAGGTCGGAGACTTTCTGCTCCTTAGCAACCTCAATACCTCAGCAACCTGTGTCTCCAAGGCAACCATTCGGTTACCGAGTACCGACAGCTCCTCTTTAAGTTCAGTACGGAGTTCCAGAAGTGAGGCATGCAGTGTGTGTTCGGGAATAGGGGGGATAGGTGGGATCGGGGGAGTTTTTCCGTCGGGTAGGACTGGGCTTCGGTCTACAGGGGTGCGTGCGCCACCCTCGTCCAGCCGTAGGTCGCTTTTGGTGATGCCGCTGTCGCAGGAGTCGGTCTTCTTCAGTCCGCTGGGCTCTGAAGTCTTTGTGGAGCTGCTCCGCTCTGGGAGAGTCTCCATTGATTCCGCTTTAGGAACATTCCCCCAGCTCTCTGGCTTTGCAATGCTCTCCCTAAACCTGGCCCACCCTCGTGCGCGTGGCTCTGATGTCCGAGGGATGTTTGGGACAGGGGCACTGAGCTTGGCCTGGTCGAAAGCACCCAGGGTGCGGTTTTTGTTTGGGTGGGATGGGATGGGCGTGGCTGGGCTTTCCGTTACTGTGACGATGCTTGTGGTGGCGACCACATCTTGGCTGATGACTTTGTTGTGGATTTGGCCCTTCTCAAGATCAGGGTCATCGGGATTGGGCTGCCCAACGGCAAGACGGGCTTCCTTCTGCTGGCGGAAACGCTGGAACAGGCGGCGGACAGGATGATCGGGAGGAAGATTCAGCGGGGCCTCGTTCTTCCTCCTCTGCCTCTCCTCTTCCTCACGCTTCACATCGCTGATCTTTCTGAACACAAGCTGAAAAGACACAGTTAAACATTAAACATGCATAATACAAATTATATAAATATTATATTATATATAAATTATATACTATAGTTCATGCATTCCCTGGGGATCAAACCCGTGGTCTTGGCATTGCTAGTGCTATATTCTACTGTTTGAGCTTCAGAAATGCTTTAGCATAATATAGTTCTAAAATATGAAACATCATTTTTAGAATATCTAATATAGAACTTCTAATGCGGCCTTATGTCTCACGCGGGACTAAGAGGATTAAGTAGTATAGTTCTAAAAATGAAAACTATTATTTAACAAAATATGCAGATTTAATGTAACTCACTTTTTTTAATCAAACTGACCCCTTTCTCAACTGTTTTTGTCCATAAACAAAGTAAAGGTGGACTATCCCTTCACCATAACATTAAAACAAAATGTGGTCAGTCACTTTATGTACATTGTGCAGATAGCCTCTTTTAGTCTAAATAGGAAGTTCTATCCAGGATAAGCTGCGATGTGAACTAGTCTTTGAGCTGATAGTCATAAGTCAGGCTCTGCAAGATTATGCAATATGTAGACTTCAGCAGGAAAATTACAACCATTCCCGGTGTCTCCTTTATAGTGAGATTACACTCGCTGTCTTGGAGATCCTGCGCCCGGTGTTGTGAATTTAGCTAAATGTCCTTAGTTCTAACTTATTTATTGGAGCTCATGTATATTTCAGAGTTGAAGGCTTTTATTGAGCAGATTCCCAAAGTCAAGCTTCTGCTATGTGAGTGTCTGCTCTGGATGTAGCAATTTTATTCTCTCCCTCTTCCATCTCTCTCTCTCTCTCTCTCTCTCTCTCATATGCATACACACACATACTGGCCTTCAGTTTTAATTGGCCAAGACAGTTTGTGGAAGGGTTTAATAATTATAATGCTGAAAAAGCTTGTTAAAAGGTGTGTGTGTGTGTGTGCTGTGTGCACACCTCTGCATACTGAGACAGTTTGTTCCTGTCACTATTGCAAGCTGGACGATGCATTTGTATGACTCCATCTTCAATATGTTAATATTCATTATGTCCTGAATATTCATTAAGTGGGACAGAGTGCCCAAGCATCTGTACCACCAATCTGTCTGTGAAATTACTTGGAACAGAACAACACATACATGCTCTAGTCCTCTCGTGTGTAGTAGAAGAGGATGGGCTGTGGACACTTGCTTGGTTTGTGTGGAATTATTTTTATTTATTTGATTGACCATGTGTTTATTGTTAGTTCATTTTAATTCAGCTGAGACGTTTCAGCTAAAAAAAGACGACTATAATCTCATACGGTATACTGTGAAGATTTTGCAAAGACCGTGTAAACGTGTGTGAACAGGCCATCAAAAGGTGTTAGTGAAAAGTTCAGATGTAGCTTTGGGGTTTACAAGTCATCCTCTCCTGAGACAAAAGACAGACTATTGCTTTCCAAACACACACTCTTTCAAGAAATGACACATAGGACCTTGTATCAACATGTCTAAAGTGATCTAATCACAAGTGGTCAGGTGAGACACATGGCTGTTTAAACCTGGTAGATATGTGTCCTCTGTGACTTTGCAACTTTATATCTGCCAACGTTGATTTTATATATCATGATTTGACTTTGTATATCAGAATTTTGACTTTATATCCCACAGTTTTCACTTTTTTCTTACAATTTGACTTTATATATACATTTTGAATTCATATCTTCCAGTTTGTATTATATCATACAATTCAGTCTTTCTTATTTTAACCTTTATCTCACAATTACATTTATTTTATTTTGTTTAATTGAACTTTGAATTGAAAACAGGCTTTTGATTTCCGAATTTTTACGTTATATCTCACAATTTTGTCTTTATATCTCATACTGTGGATTTTTATAAATATGATATCTTACAATTCAACCTTTATCTCACAGTAGCATTTATTTTATTTTAATTTATTGAACTCTGACGTGGAAGCAGGCCTCCATAAGATTTTAACCTGCCCTGATATAACTTGTTTTATTAAGCTAAAATAACAGCTGTACTGTACATCAGTGGCCGTATAGCAGGAGTGGGGGCACATTTGTTTAATTTTGATTTGTGATTTCATTAGAATGGATAGCAAGCCGGCGAAATGGAGGTTGAGCGCATGTTTGAGTGCTGTGTGTGGGAGGGAACATTGCTGCTGTCACTTTCCAAAACGATAACTCAGTCAAACATTAAAAATGACAAATTCCAGCATCAGAAAACAACAATTGGAAAGTGTTCCCCTTTATTAGATACATCTAGCCAGTAGCCACAAGCAATTTCATAAAGTGGTGGGAACAAAATCGACCATGGCAAAAAAAGGTGGCTATGCACAAAATCACATTCTTTCCCATTTTTGAGTTTAGGCACCTCAAAATGATCCTCAAGCGATGTGTATTAGTGGGAGAAACAGAGCGTATTAGGCATTTCCCCATTATGTCTCACATAAAATTGTTTCATTTGGGCTTTAAATGCTCAAATTTGTCATATTGCCACTTTCCAGCTGAATGTAATGTTTTTTTTGTAATTGAACTCTAAATAACTAATAATGTTTGGCAGTAGGTGGAGAAATATACCGATGCCGCTCCCTCTGAGAATCCAGGCTGAATGAGAGAACTGAACAAATCAGTCAGACAAATAGACAGCCTCAGTAGATTGCATTTCTGAATGACGTCAAGGGTCTTGCTTCTCTTTGCGTTACAGAGATGATGGACAGTAATGACCAGACCGCTGCCCTCCCATTCAGCCGTTCCTATCCTGGACACAGACACACACAGGCCATTCCACTATCCGGAAATAAATCCACCCTTATAGCCATCATTTATATTTCTGAGGCACAGTATCAGTACATACGCATGTAGACAGCTTTAGCACAAACATTCATACCATATCTGTCACACTAGAATAAGGTCTTTTTTGTTGTTGTTTTTTTCATAAAATGAAAGTCAGTGGAGTTCAGTGGCCAGATGTATAAACATAGTCACTATGTTAAGACTGTGTCTTAAGAACTAGCCAACTAGCAGTTAGTCAAGAGGTAATCGGTCTAACTTTTCAGATTCAAAGTAGACCAATCTGCTTTTTTAACTGACACAAAATTTTATGAAAGCCATGTATGCAACCGGTGTTGATTTGAACCACATTGACTTTCACGCTGTATAGAAAAAAATATTTCATGTTTAGAAACCAAAAAAAGTAATTTTGGCTCAAATAAACATTAAAAATATAAGAGTCTGCATATGTAGCAAACTTCATCCTCACAAATTACACCAGTACACACAATTAGTCGTATCCACTTGTGAAAATTATATATCTCAAAATGACATTGTAAATGCATCCTGTAAACAATTTTACAAACTGAAGGCAGTGTCCAAACGATTTTCTGATAGTTTAAATTGTATTTGAAATATTCCTTTAAATCATAAAATACTCCACACTAGACTTTTAGAGTGGATATTGAGCCTGTCAGCACTCTGGCTGACAGATACAGGGGACTGTCATTGTTTCTAGTGTTTTGTAAACCATCGCCCTTGAAGGATATACGAGAAAGGACAGACATGCAGAGAGGGATTACATAACTAAAGCTGAAGCATTACACAAAGGTGCGTGTGCCTGCGTGTACGAGGAGGATGGTATTATGTGCTTGCACCTAGATTCCTAATGGTGTATTGTTAGAAGCCTTCTGTTGCCACGCGTCCCTCGCACTCCCGCGCACACACGGCCCTCTTGTGTATTCTGCGTTTGCTTTTCTCCCCCTAAATATATCATCATCAAACAGGAAAACTCATTCTGCAACTTTCAAAGAGTTCAAAATGTGTGTGTGATGTTGGAGGTGTTAGTCTGGGGATAGAACGGTAAAAAGGAGGGGACAGAAAGAGACAGTAGGCGAGAGGGAGCACTCACATCTCCACTGTTTCATAATTCAAACTAAAAGCTGGCTGTGTGCACATCGAAGCAGAAAAAAAATTCCCATAACACTGTAAAACCATGAAATAAAAGTATACGCACACCTATCTTACTTCCTCTACCTCAACTGCACACTATCCTTGTGTACTTTTACCTATCACTAAACCTCCATTTGCACCCTGTCTGTAATAAAAGTTACAATTTCATGTTTAATTTATGCTTAAATTGAAACAACATGCTATTGGTCATCATTTGAATGCTTATTTGCATACTTTATATTCTCTGTGGGGTCACGTTTGTCTCGCTGTTGGTTTGGTGGTCTTGAAACAACCGAATTGTATGTTTATGATTGATTATCCTGGTTATTTTAATTGAGCCCGAGTGTGTATAATACTGTATTTGTGGCAACGATGCTGGGAGTGTTTTCTAGTGTATGATTTGTAATAAATGTTTTATTTAAATTTTAAGTTGCTTTTGTGTAACATCTCTCCACCTGTGTACTACCATTTAAAAGTTTGTGGTTAGAGATTTTTTTTATTTTTTTTAAGAAATTAACACTTATTTAGCAAGGATGAATTAAATTGATCTAAAGTGACAGTAAAGAGACAGTAAAGTAAAGTACATTGTTACAAAAGATTCATTTTTCAAACAAGTGCTGTTCTTTTTAACATTCTATTCATCTAATTCATCAAAGCCTTAAAATGTATCAAGCTTTCCACAAAAATATTAAGCAGCACAACTCTTTTCAACATTGATAATAATGATTGATTAGAAATGTTTCAGCATATTAAAATATTTTCTGAAGGATCATGTGACACTGAAGACTGGAGTAATGGTTGCTGAAAATTCAGCTTTGCCATCAAAGGAATAAATTACATTTTAAAATATATTAAAATATTTCACAGCATTAATGTTTTTACTGTATTTTTGATCAAATAAATTAAGCCTTGGTAAGCATAAGAGACTTCTTTCAAAACATTAAAAAATCATTACACTCACAACAGACTAACATTAATAACATACTTATATTCTTGCTTGCCTCACATCCCATTATTAATCACTGCCTAAATATGCACCAAAGTCTGAGTCAGAGAAATAAACCGGAACAATCCGCACACATTCAAACAGAGTGACTTAAGAAGCATGTGTTTAATAGATTATAAGTAATATTCACCTCAAATGGATGTTTATTTTTATCAGCACTTAGAAGTTATTTCAGTTTACTAATATTTATATGCCTTGGTGTTTTGAAATGATGTTCAGAAAGGGTAAATTATTCTATTAGGAAAACAGAATTAAAAGACTTGTTAATGATATGGTTTCTTGGTTGGTAAATAAGCTGAAGGTTTTTGTGCCGAAATCCTGCTGTGAAGTGAATTCACTCCTGCGTATCTTGTGCTTTTACTGTGTGCCTCTTGCTGACTGACTGGTTTTATGTCACTGATCTGATCAAATTTACCACACTCATCACAACCTCACAGAATCTGATCCCTCAGCAACGACTGATTCACTCACACCTGCCAAACACACACACGGATCGCAGGGTCATAAAGGGACATATTGAGTAAATGGCAGTGTCAAACCAGTGATATACATCTGACTTTTTACCACGCATGACTTTTGACAGCAATTCAACTGCAGTAGCAAACATGTATGTTAATGCGTGTTGAAGGGTTGAATGTGAATGCCTTTACAGTTATGTGTGCATGAATGTGTTTTACCCATTACAGCTGCATAAACTGTAACCTTAATCAAAGCTAAAATAACTCTTGACACAGCAGCATCGAGATGAAGAGGGTTTTACAGTGTTACCTTGGCAACCACTAACATGCAGAATCAGAAACAAATTGGATGGACCATTTAAGCATTTATTAATGCAGCTGTGACAGAAGACAGATGTACTGTATGCACTGTCTCAGCATCATGGGAGTGTGTTTGTTCGGATTTTACATAGAAAGATGCCAAAACTGTGGTGCTATGTGCCTGTTGTGTACAAATTCAGTTTCCAAAAATGTATTTTCCGTTTACCCTTATTTAAGACCTGCAGATGTTTTAGTACAAACATTGTTTGTGACGGTACTGATTTCTAATTTATATGTTTCTCAAAGTAAAAATGTTAAGGAATGTTCCGGATCAATACAAGTTAAGTCAACAGTGGTGGACAGTATCTTTGTTAATGTACCATTTTCAAGAATTTAGATGTATATGTATTGTTATTTTAGGAAACTTTTCCTTAACTACATTCCGAATGATTGTCAGATTTGTGAACGTTTTATAGCTCGCACTGAATGATTCATTTGGGAATTTGGCTGGTCTGATTGCAGCTAAGTTGATTATATATGACTGCTCAAAAATAATAAACGATCTATTGATCAGTACTTTTACTTTTGATAATTATAATACCATATTTAATGCACCTAAACAAAATATTACATATAAAATGGGTATTATAAGTAAAATGTGTAATATTTTGTACTTTTACTCAAGTAAAATTTTAAAGGAATACTTAAGTTTTTCTGGAATAGTATTTTATTTGAATATACTGTACGTGTGGTAGAATATAAGTCGATTATTATGTAAAATTGATTTATGCCTTAGTTAAAGTCTATTGTGCTACTGTTTTTTAACTGTTTTTTTTTTTTTTTTTTTTTTTGACAGTTAGAAAAACAATGTTCATTGTGGCATTTAACCTCAAACAAATGTTGTTGATAGAGCTTAATTTGAGTTTTAATTGAACCTGAGAATATTTCTGTAGGACTTTGAAAGAAGTGACTCGTCTGAACACTCTCGACACTACATTTGGGAGTTGTTTAGTTAGGAATGAGGACTTATATTAAAAGTAAGAAAACAGTCCCGTAATCACAAATAGACTGCAATGTGTACTGTGTAATCGCTGCTGCTGTTGTATCTAGGCCAAAGTGGCCTATTTGACCACTGTATAAGTCTATAGGTGAATATAGAATGTGTCCAGAAATATAACATATGTAGTCTTCCTGTGACATATTTTTCCATGTATAACAATTTTTTTCTATCTGGGTCACAATCCAACAGTAAACATCATGACTAATTCATGGAGACATGAGCTAATTAAAGGCTCCCATTTGGCAATGGTGTCAGAGAGGCATTAATATAACCACATTTTGTGTTTTCATATTTCAATGTATTGTTTAAGAGAACAGTTAGCGTTAAAGCGCTAGCAAAACCATATTGCACTGATCCAGCTATTTTTCGAACAAGTGATGCAAACATGAAAAAAATCCATTACAAACAAGTGTAGGCGTGGAGAGCTCGACAGAGAGACTATTCACTGAAGCTCTTACCTGTACCATTATTGTTTAAAATATATTAGTAGTATATATTTATGCAGCAGATGAATTTGGTTCTCCAGCTCCAATATGAATGCGTTTCCTGAAGTATATGATATATATTTAACCCATATGGATAAATATAACTATACGTAAGCCATTCCAGTAAAGAGGCAGACGCTCACTGAGCTATTATTAGTCTCCTCCTCAGACCCAGTTCCACTGAGAAACAGAACTCAGGCAGAGATTCAAAACTTAGACACACTGAGGGCCATTTTATCATACTGAGAAGTCTTTTATTATACTGTCTTTGAATGGAACTGGTAAGGAATTTATGGGTAAGATAACGGCTACATCTGGTTTATGGAGTGTTACAGTTATTTTGAACACGATTTGATGTGATAAAATTGTAACAAATTTCAATGTTAGTCTCCAAACAGTCAAAACAATGGGGACAATCAGGGATGTGGCCAGGCAAGTGGTTTGAGTTCTCTGGTTTGTATATGTGGGCGACCCCCTGACTTTATTTTTCCCAATCCTAGCCTAGCGTTTCCTGTCACTTCTATATTATCCTCTTCAATTAAAAACAACAGGGTTTAGAAAAAACCTGCTTGTCCTTTAATCCCTTAATCCTCCTCTCAGTCATTTCTGGCCATTTAACAAGTCAGTTTAGTGTTGTTTGTGTTTCTGATCAGAATATTTCTCTCTTTTTCTGTCTCCGTCTGTCTTTTTCTTTGGTTGAATTTGGTTGATCTCTTTCTCTTTTCTGTCAGATAAATTGAACACAGCTCTTCAATTCAGTGGTAATGTATGTATTAACAGCTCCCACACACGTTATCACATGTTTGTATTGGCACTTCCATGTAAACCTACACACACCTCTTTAGGGCTGGACCCGAATATTCGAGTATTCGTTCGGTGGGTTGGTATTCGATTTGAAAATTTGACATTCGAATATTCGTTTTATTTGTATTTTTTTGCACACCTGGGATCCCCCGCGAAACGATTCTCATTCGCGCTTGAATAAGGCCGGCGACACACTGGCTGCGTGGCGTGAGCGTCTTAGCTGCGTTGCGTGTCCGTTTTTATTTCGGCTCCCATGTTAACAGGTTGGAGTTTGCACACTGCCTGCGTGAGACACGTGTCTCAGGCTCGAGCCACGCGGAAAACGCGTGCATGCTAGAAATAGAACCGACGCGTTGAAGTGTTCCAGCAACGGGAGTATTCTCTGGCTAGAGCGCAGAGCAGCGGAGTTTGTATGGACCAAAGTGCATGCCTGAGCTTGTATTTTGGGTTAAGCTGCGTTGCTTTGACATTGTGGAAAATAGAATAATAGAAACAAAATGTATTAGCCTTTTTACCTGTTATTATCAATCTAAATTAATCTCTTTTTTAATTTAACTTAATTTCGTTTTTCTTTATTTAAATTTCGTTTTTCTTTATTTAAATCTACCCTTTACTGTGTCAGTAATTTGTTAGTCAGAAAAATATTAGACTACCTTAAAAGTATTGCTTAATTTAACAGACCTGTGTGTGTGTGTTTTATGCAGTGTCCGTTCTCGAAGCATAAGCCCTGCCCGCGTGAGGCGCGCCGCTTCCCGCTCGCGCTGTTCTGTAGTTTACTAAAAGTTTATTAATTCTGAATGTGTTGTGTGTCGCGTGTCCATCTATATTGCACCAAATGCCACACTGCACTCCCGTGTGAAGTCGATTGGATGAACGGTTCTCGAAATAATAAAAATGCAAACGGACAGACAGACACATAGAGAATACTGCCTTTATTAGAGAGAAGAATATGTTCAGCCCCCTCTCTCCGAAGCTTCGAATATTCGATGTTCATTACTACCGAAGCTTCGAATCTCAAAAAATGGTATTCGGACCAGCCCTACACCTCTTTTCTTAACAGACTTAACATTTTTTCTTAACATTAAGCAAAGCAGCAGCACAACTGTATACAGACGGCTTGTGTTGTGCCTTTCCTGCTACATACGATGCATCTTTGTATAGGCAAAGTGATTTCTGGGTTAATACATTCATTAGGGCTGTCACATTATCAGATTTTTCATGACACAATTATTGTGGATTCACAATCAAAAACAATATTATCGTGGGGAGTTTTTCTCTCTTTTTTTGGCTGATGAATCACCCTCAAAATACTAGTGTAGGGACTAATGCTTTGGTCTGTTGTCTCCGACATGAGTTTGTTTGGCAGTAGTAGCTACGTAAACATGGCGTCATCTTCTTTTTTTTTCTCCCTTTTAAGACCGTTGGCAACTGGCATTAAGTTGCAATACTGCCACCTACTATGTTGGAGTATCAGCCAGTTACTGGTGCTGAATTATTTACAGTATTATAATGTGTAGTGTAGTATCAACTCAATATCAACATGAAATTAATTATTGGCACTGGGTTATTTACGATATTATTGTATGTGTACAGTATTAAGTCAGTATTAATATAATTTTTTATATATCAGTTATTTTCAGCTATTTATTGTGACAACCATAAATGTCCATAAAATAAAAAAAAGGTTATCAGGAGTGGGCAATTAAGAAATTCTATAATTTACACTTGGAGGTGGGTTACATTTACATCCATATGGTGATTAACCTGCACAGAATAGATAGTGTAGCTATAAACTGCTTAAATCATCTGGATTTACTCTGATTTAATAAATAGAAAGTGTCTGTCACTATAAGTAGTATGTGATTATCTAGATAGAGAGCTGTATTTATATTTTCCCATTAATTCAGCGTGCTACAATCTACTTTCAGCTGTGCAGTGAAGTTTGAATGCAGTAACCTGTAATGTGGGTCTCGAGAAATTCTGCTTACATATGCGGTCTGACATGGGCCAGTGGAAATTGAAAAAGTACTGAGAGGGAAAGAGAATGGCAGGCAGCATTCACTCACCCGTTTGCGCAGGTTGTACGTAAGCAGGAGATTTCGTGAGAAGTGGTTGGAGAAGGCGGTGTAGAACTCTAGGACTTTCTGAAGCGCGTCCCGTTTGATCACGTGCAGGTCACAGTATGTTAGCGCTCTCACATTAGCGCACGCCTGAGCTAGCGTCACCTCCTTCCAGAATACATCCCCAAACACATCACCTTTACCTGCAGAGATACACAGACACTTTCTTACACACACACAAACAAGCCTGGCCTGTGTTTCTCGTTGATGTTAGAGACTATTGGTGGCAGTGGTTCTATACTGAGGCTTACATTGCTTTTGGGAAACACAGCCCTGAATGGTACATTTATAGAGGACTGTGGCTGTCTAAATAACTGGCAGATCGATACTGTACGTTTATTCCAAATAATATATTAGATGGACTTCTTTATTTAAACTGAGCAGCAAAAAAAAAAATTTTTAATCAGTATATTTGTTTTGTTGTCCTAAATAAGCCAAATTGTATTTGTACACTAGCATTCAGATGTTCAGTGTCAGTAAGGTGTTTTTTGATGAGGAGGGTTGGTTGCCAGTAAATACATTTATAATGTTAAAAAAAGATTTTCTGTTTTTCTGAACTGATGTATCAGTTCCACAAAAATATTGAGCAACTGTCAACATCATTGATAATAATAAGAACTGTTTCTTGAGCAGCAAATCAGCATATTAGAAGGATTTCTGAAGCATCATGTGACACTGAAGACTGGAGTAATGATGCTGAACATTTTGCAATCACAGAATAAAAATAGAAAACTAAATTTTTCACAATATTACTGTTTTACTGTATTTTAATCTAATAAATGTATCTTAAATGTTGCATAAGAAACCTATTTCAAAAACATTAAAAAAATCTAACAAAAACCTTTGAACGGTAGTGTATTATGACTTGTTTTCAATAAATATCTTGATTTTTGGTTTCAAGAAATTTCTGCTAAATTAATTTCTTATTTTCTATAAATTTTTTGCTGCAAAAAAAAAAGAAAATACTGCAAATGCTCTTTCTGTTTTTTTCTTTCCTCTATCTTCTGTCATTCACAACAATATCCTGGCAAGGCAGCATTCTTTTGCACACACAAACACACTTTTATTATGATTGGTCAACCCATAGTGCGACATATCATGAGCATGTCTGACAGAGGAGAAATGATGATGAGACATATTCCCTCATTCCACTACTGAAATGAACAAATGCACAAAACTCTTGTCCATCCATCTCTGTCTGGTCACATCTAGGATAAGCTGGAGTTACAGAACCAAAATGTCCACTCAGATAAATTATTTACGGTTGTCTTAGTTAATGTTCTAGAATACAGATTCCTTCCTGCTAGCAGAGAGAGAGATCTAGAGTGTCACATTTGGTTACGAGACATCAAGAATCAATGGTGTTTGACATCTATGATGCATCTTGATACACTAAATTTATATATTCAATATTCACTATAATTGCTGTTTGTCATAACTTTCTATTTATCAAAGATTTCTAAAACAAAACAAAAAAAAAGTATCACGGTTAAAAATGATTAGGCAGCACAACATTTTTTAACATTGATAATAAGAAGAAAGAAAAGGCTGGAGTAATGGCTGCTGAAAATTCAGCTTTGCTATCACAGGAATACATCACATTTTAAAATATATTATAATACAAAATGGTTATTTAAAATATATAAATATATATATATTTTTAAATAGTTTTGTTTTGATCAAAACAGTCTTGGTAAGCATAAAAGAGACTTCTTTCAAAAACATTAAAAAAAAATCGTACTGATCCCAAACTTTTGAACGGCAGTAAATGTGTGGGAAGAGTTTGTGTATAATAACTTAAAGGGATAGTTCACTTTGAAATTCAATTTTGGTATGTTTTAGCTTACCTCAAGGGCATCCAAGATGTAGGTGTCTTTTTTTCCGCAGTAGTTTCAATTTTGATATTTTTAGGTCAAACCGTTCTTGTCTGTCAGTCATATAATGCAGGTCTATGGTCACTATCTCAAAGAGCATGCACAGTGAAGTCCAAATTAAGCAATTCCCCATCGTAAGTACACATTGATGGCCTAAGACACGAAAACGAGCGGTTTGTGTGAGAAAACGAACAGTATTTATATTGTTTTTACCTCTACACAACCACGTCCAAGTGATCTGAGGGCGCGCGCGTTCTGGCTTAGTCTGTGCAAGCGTTGGAAAGTGTACAAGAGGTAAAAACGATATAAATACTGTTCGTTTTCTCACACAAACCGCTCGTTTCGTGTCTTAGGCCATCAATGTGTACTTACGATGGGGAATTGCTTAATTTGGACTTCACTGTGCATGCTCTTTGAGATAGTGACCATAGACCTGCATTATATGACTGACAGACAAGAACGGTTTGACCTAAAAATATCAAAATTGAAACTACTGCGGGGAAAAAAGACACCTACATCTTGGATGCCCTTGAGGTAAGCTAAAACATACCAAAATTTAATTTCAAAGTGAACTATCCCTTTAAATCATCTTTTGTGCTCCACAGAAGGAAGAAGTACATGTTTGGAATGACATAAGGGTAAAGAAATAAATAAGAAATTACAGAATTTTATTTTTTGGGTGAAATGTCCCTTTAATATATTTATCTGCATGACATCAGAAAATTCAAGAAGTTTGGAATGAATCATAGTGTTAAAGCATAGCTTTAATGAATGATTGTTTTGGACTTAGCGGGAAGTTTTGAGCTCACTGTTTTTTGTAGCTGCTTCAACTGACTTTTAAGGAGAAATAAACACTCGCAATATGGGTGCTGTCACTGTACTCTCTTTCTTTGTACTTTTAAGTAAGAGTGAATGGAAAGAGAGAGTTTCTAATATGTGTAATGGACCAGCAGTATCATTATTTATAGCTCCAGAGGTCACAGTGTAACACACACCAGCCTAATGAGAATTCAGACACACGCATACTAACCTCTGACCCACAGTTTCGCTCAATCCGCCCACTTGAGAGATACATGTGGTCAGATCGATAATCCTTTTTATTCTGTCTACATAGTGTGTGTGTGTAAATTTTAGAAGCAAAAGATGACATTTGTGGCCTTCCAGACTGATCCTAAATCAGTTTAACAGCTGCGGCAGAGAGCCAAATTTAGCAATGCATCGTTAGTTTGTCAACAGATAAATAAATGGCCATTAGATTCTTAGCTCTGTGGCTTCATGAGGCGAAGTAGCCTAATTTTCTGTTGTGAGACAGACGTTACATCTGGAGCAGTATACATCTATGAGTCGCATGTCTGACCTAAGATCACTGTTCGCATTTTTTATTCTTTTTTTTTTAAGGATGTTGAGTCGATACTAAACTAAAGAAAATTATGAAATGATACCAGTATTTCTGCAGTTTCAGCTAGCAAGACCTAAAAAATATTATTTTGTATCAAAATATCAGATCTATGTATTGGGTCTCATAGTATAAATACATTCTATCAGATACTATTATGTCATTCATTTTAATTAAACAATAATTTTGACAAGAAAAAGAGAAAACCACACACTACGTACCGAAATTTACCACAAAACCTAAATGTATTACTGACTGTTGACAAATTACTGGAATAATAATTAAAAATTGAGAAGGAAAGTGTGTGTGTATATATATACATTAATATTAGTATATTTGGTATTGTGACTAGGGTTGCAAAATTCTGGGAATTTTCAAAGATGGAAACTTTCCATGGGAATTAATGGGAATTTAAGGGAATTAACAGGAATTTATGGGAATAAACGGGAATAAACTGGGAATTTTCAAAGTTGAGGGTTGGCTCTTCATAGGGAACTTAAATATAGTTGAGGAAAGTATATTTTAGCATAATCTTGACTAAAACAAACAGATGCCATTCAAATACACTTGAATATCCATGCCATTCCTCAATCACATGCACATAGCACACTGCTTACTGCATGGCTATTGAGACCACACCCCCTACTGGCACTGTGCACGCCTCCATCACATGTTCAGAAGCCCAAAGCACAAGACTATTGAAGGCACACATTTGAGCCTGTGGACTAAACAAAGTGAAGTAAGTTTTGATGATATTATGGGGAAATACATTTATTAAATGTTTAAATTGCAAATATCACATACAAATGTATTCATCTAGTAGATAGCAAGCTGATAAGTTAGATGCTAAATAAACTAGCATAACTTTATTTACCACATAAGTAGGGCTGGGCGGTATGACGGTATATATCACTACCGCGGAAGAAAATGTCAACCGTAACAGATTTTTTTATTTCATGTATACCGTGACATGTAAATAAGTAGGCGTGGTTAACTCGCGTGCAGCGTGCGTGAGACTGAGACACTGATATTTGTCAAAGGAACATGAAGAAAGACCAAGAGGATCCGCAAAAGGAATTACGTTTTCAAAATGAATGTGATATTTTCGGGGGGGAAGGTGCAGAAGTAGAACTAGAGCAGTGCAGCACACTGAAAGTTTAGAGAGACGCACATGCTCGCAACGGGGCTTACTTGACAACAAGTTCATATATCAATATTCTAACGAATGGAAATGACCTTAAATAATGTATCTATCCGTCTCTTATGTGTACAGTTACTTTCAGAGTGGACGCGCAAGCGGTTGCCGTGGTAATGAATATTTCCAAAATTCCCCAGCTTAACTTCCCATGGAAATTTACCGGAAACTTTCCGGAAATTTACCGGAAATTTTCCGCCCCTTTGCAACCCTAATTGTGACTACTCAATTTCTATTTGTTTTTTGTCATTTCATTGAATGAAATAATGTGGAGCCAATGTGAGAAGTCATTACAGTGTTTATAGGTAGGTTTATAGGTATAACTAATCATTTAAAAACACAGGCGTTTAAAGTTTATAGTGCAATAAATCACAGTTCATTGTGCGGCAGAGAAAATGTTGTTTGAACAGAAGACATAAGAAGTCTACAGCAAGAAAGCTGGAATGCTTCCAACTCAATTACTGCCAGAAAAGGATGAACTGATACTTAGAAAGGATCTTAAAAACATACTTTAGAACTGACATTCTAAATATCTTTTTAATGTTATTTTTTTATCATCAGCTTATGCCATATTTTGCATTATTTAACATGCATTATGCTCACAGTTTAAACTTTTTCCTCTTCATTTTATTTTATTATGTTCCCTGAATGTTTTACACTCAGAGAAATAGATGAACACCTTGATCAAAGAGGATACAGGGTGCAAGATGTGGGAAGAAACAAAAGGGAGAGGGATGGCACAGTGTGGTGGAGATATACAATCACATAGAAGCTCTGTGGATGCAAATAATCTTCCTATAGGGAACTAAACCCAAGACAGAGGGATGATGTCATGATGTGCAAACTGCTAAAGATAATTAATGCACTTTTGCTAAAAATATATCGAATCCATGTCCATACCATGTCAATATTCTCTTACCCAGAATGGCGACCACTTCGTCGTCTTGAATGACCTCCAGTGACCCTGACACCACAAAACATAGGCTGTCCACGCTCTCGCCCGCATGGTAGATAAGATCGCCTGGAGCGCAGTGGATGGTCTGGAACTCCATGGCCAGGGCCCGCAAACAGCCGTCACTGGCCAGACGGAAAGCAGGATGTTCCTTAAAAACCTTCCGGTTCAGGTGCACGCATATATCAGCACGCATGTCTTTAGGACAGATCTGCAAAACCTGTAATAAGAGAGAGAAATATCAGACTTAAGTGGTTATTCAGCTGCAACTTAATAACTAACTTAAATTTGGGACCTAGGTGGTTATAAAACGCTGCCTACGGCCCTGACTGTGTGCTGTTCCTGCAAAGCACTACCAGATTTCCTCTGAAACCCTCTACCTCTCCCAGCTCCACCTGTTTAGATCTGCTATGAGATTCATTTATGCCTATTCATGCAGCAGCAGCATTTCTTACATGCTCACAGCAGCATGTCTTTGTATATCTAGTGGCAGTAGCATGTCCATACTTTCTCTGTAGCAGTAGAGTGTGCAGCAGATATAGTCCACCAAGACCAAGTAAGATTTTCAAATCCATTTACATGCTAAAACTATTATGAGAGATGTTGATTGAAATGAATATATCCCATCATGGAAAAAGGCCAAAATTCTAAAGAAAATATTTTTACAATTATTGTAAGAATTGTTCTATTTGTATGAGCCGAGTAATGAAGTAACAGTAAGTTCAACTTCCAGCTGTTTTTGAATGCATTGCTCTGATGGCAGGAAAATCCCTTATTCTGGAGATTCATGCACCGGCCATGGGCATGATTAAATGCATTAATTTTTCTTTTTTATAAACACTGTCTCATGGCCACCCAAATTTATGTTAACTGTCATGCCAATGAAGCATACTGAGAGGCTGACACAGAGAGACAGAGGTACAGGACATGTGTGCTGGTGTGTATGTGTGTATCTGAGCGCATTAGCGTGTGATATGTCCCTGAGCTGCCATTCCCAGCAGCTCCTCACTTTTCCAGAGCATCTCCCTTTCTGCATGTGGTTGTCACTGAGACATGGAGGCTGGCTCTGGGGAGGACAGTGCAAGTCTGTGTGTGATGAGACGGCTAAATCACGAGAGAGAGAGAGAGAGAGGAGATGACAGCTGGAGCATTCTGACAATGTCCACCCAACGGGGACTTCATATCCACAGAGTCATGCTGTTCCCCTCCTGTGGTTTAAGTATAAACGACAGGACGAGTCTAAACACACAGCGTGAAAAAGCATCTTGCTAAATAATCACACTAATGTTTAAAAATACTTAGCCAGACACACACACACACACACAAGACAGAGCAGAAGCGAATAACACATACACACATACACACACGTTAGACAGGAGGGTGGCTGCTGCGAGGTGTCCCGAGTTGCATGCTGGCCAATTGAAGTTGGGCATACAGGGTGTTCACCTTTTCAGTGTCAATACCGTGGGACATGGACCAGGTGGAGGCGATATAATCCATAACTCTCTCGCTCAGGCCTTTGGGCACCTGGTACAGCTTGAGGAAGTCCCGCACGCTGTTAAGCATCTCGTGATAGCGGTTAGTGTTGGCATACATCTGCTGGAAGATAGTCGTCACATTACCGAAGATGGTGGCGTAGAGGAGAGCTATAAGAAAGGGAGAAATAAACTTTTTGGATTAAGGGACAACACAGAGGAGGCACAGAATAATTGAAATAAATCAGAAATAAAATGATAATTATATACATACAGTGGTCTTCAAAAGTCAAAGTCCACATTAAATATAAAAAATATTGAAAGTATTTTTTTTAAATAATTTATAATTTATTCATGCATATAGAAAAAAATGTATTGCAAGAAAGAAAATCAAAAGAAGCCCCAAATAACTTTAGAGAGAGAAAGAGAGAGAGAGTGTGTGTGTGTGTGTGTGTGTGTGTGTGTGTGTGTGTGTGTGTGTGTGTGTGTGTGTGTGTGTGTGTGTGTGTGTGTGTGTGTGTGTGTTCATTATCTGACATGCATTGTGTAGTTGCCAGTTACAAAAGCTACATGGAAAAAAATATTCCAAAAGTTACCAGTTTCAGAAGAGAGAGAGACAGAAATGGTGATGATAAGTGACAGAGTGAATTGTAAATGAGTGAAAGCACAGGACAGAAAGAAGAAAATTCAATAAAGGCGAGTGATTGTCTCTTTTAAACTGATTTAGTCGGCCTGTAATGGCTCTGCACACAGAAGAAAATCTAATTACGCATGTAGGGACTCTTAGGTGTATGTGTGTGTGTGTGTGAATCCCCTCCTAAATACCTTCAGATTAGAATTATGAGCTGCCATTACTCTACAATCATGTCTATCTCATGAACTCAGGAAACACTGCCCTGATATATTAAAGGTATAGTTCACATACAAATAAAAGTTGTGTTATTTACCCACCCTCATGTCATTCCTCACCTGTATGCTGTTATTTTTTTGAACATTTGTGCAGCACTTTCTGTGCAATAACAGTTTGTAGAGACCATTTGTAGTGATTCATGCTATTCCAAATCTTTTGAAGTAACTTCTTACAGTTTTGTGTGAGAAACAGAAAGAAGTAATTTATTTTAGTCTGATAACCTTCCCCTCCAGTGAGCTATTAACTCAAGAGCTGGATCAGTCTGACGCATGAATGAATCGTTCAGTCTGATTTGTGAACCGGTCGGATCAACTGGCTCAACTATTCATTCATGTATCGGACCAATTCGGTTCTCGAGTTCAGCTCACTGACTCAGTGATCTGCATATATTGACCACTTTTATAGTGTGTTTTTGTTGGTGTTTTGACAGATGGTCACTATGTAACAAAAAGATCTTTGTGAAGATTCTTTAAAATACTCCTTTTGTGTTCCACTGGAAAAAAATAACAGCATACAGGTTTTGAATGACTTGAGGGTGAGTAAATGATGACAGATTTTTCAACTTCCTTGAATTAGAAAAGCTCAAATTAGAGCAAACAATCATGTCTGCTATTTATCTCTTTAAAGTCGGCACAAAACGGAAATTGTGATAGTGTTTTCTTCCCTATTGTGATGTATATACGAGTAAAAATACGAGTAAAATGGCTTCTTGAACAAGAAACAATGTGGGGTGGGATTTTGTCCATGGGGAATTGACTGGGGAATTGACTGGATCATTGTCATTTGCTATTGCTTTGATCTACAGTATTGTGAGTGACAGGTTTTCCCGTTCTTGCACCGATAAACACGTCATCAGAGAAGAGATTTTGTTGTACAAGGGAGGGGAGGTTATTTCAAGTAAATATTCGGAGGGCACATTAACTCTTTCCCCGCCATTGACGGAAATTTCCGTCATTTATGAGACAACGCTTCCCCGCCATTGACGGAAATTTCCAGCTTTCCATGTTTTCACTGTTATATGGTAGGGGGCGCTTGGTCATCATTCTGAATCCGATCTAGATATAGTCTTTGATAAAAATGTGATTTTCTCATCTCAAATGTTGCTTTTTTTATGAAAATTACCCAGTGTTGATTAAAAAAAAGACTGCATTAAGCTAGAATAATAAAAAAAAATTGTGTGAGTGTTTAAAAGCAGAGGGTCTGTTCTTTCTTTAGATATATTGCATATTCAGATATTCATAAAACAAAATATTCTGGGTGCCATGAAGATTTTGTGAAAATAATCAAAAATGCTGGCGTTGGCTGGCAACTTTTTCCAGAGAGTTCATCAAAAATTTGCACAGATCATTCATATATAATAAACACAGCAATTTTAAACACTGTGACTTTAAATAGTCTTTTATAATAATACTGTCATTTAAATTTGTGCACACTTCCAAACTATAACAGATGCTGATGTTGAAAAAAGTTCAAGGCTTTTTAGTATTGTCAACTACCCAGCTGCAGTTTTCTGGGACCCCAGCCATTATTATTAGAGTGTACGAGTCTTGTAAGTGTATGTGTGTGAAATCGGTGATGTACAGATATGCAGTGTGACAGTCTTTTCTGATTTGGAGACAGATTTGGCTCCAAGGTGACAATAACGTGGAACAGAGCTGACAGCGACTTTCCTACTGAAAACATGAGCACACTCTAGATGGTCTGACATGACACATAGGACACAGACACGTCCAGATGTATCAATGTGTGAGGTCACAGGGTGGGCGTTTGTTCACCCTGCAATCTAAAAGTTCAACTTTAACTGCTTTCACGCTTCAAGATGAACTGTCCTGTCGAATCACACGCACACATCGGTTTTTCATTGCAGAGATAGATGAATGTTCATTAACAATGAACAAATGAGTAAGCCAGGCAGCTTATTACACACCCTCTCTTTACATTAACTGATGTACGCTCTTTAATCGTGTGGGTGAGATAGAGAAAGTGTTAGTATTTCTCTTGAGTGTTTTGATCTTTGAGATTGCATGGATTGTCTAGGCAGCTCTTGACTGAATGCTCTGACCTAAACGCATGGTTATATTTCATATCACGTGTTTAAATTGTTCTGAAGTTTTCAAATGTGCTGTCAAGTTTATATCTATATATATAATTTATTGATTCAATTTTATAGTTACGCACAGTCACACACATGAAATGTCCCTTTAAAGTTTTCAGTGCAGTGCAAAAATAAATGTCTATTATCTTGTGCAGCTCTCATGACAGTGTAAGGCCCATCCACTCGGTTCAACGACAGTTTCCGATAAGCGGGGGAAGTCTTTTCAGCGTGGCAAAGTAGTTTAATTCCAATTAAACTTTTATCTGACTCCATTTTATCATGACCTCAAATTTAGGTTGGAATGTCAAATGGTTATTGATCATTTATATAATAGTTTAGCTACACATTTGATTATTCTATTTAACTCTTTACTCTTATTGTATCCGTTCATTCGGGTGCCAAACTAGCACAGGGTACTCGCACCGGCTGTTCATTTTTATGCGGGCACACGATCACAAACTCGCCAGTCTTGGTCACTAGACAGTGGTAATTGACTGTTTAGAAGGCTGCCTTCAATCTTGCTCTATCTAAAAGTATTTTGCTTAGTCCCCATTGGTCTGTATACACTTGAATTAAAGCAACACTATCTGTAGTCAGAGGTCATGACCGCTACTACTGATATAAGCAGACCAATGGTACTTCTCTGATAGTAGGTAAGGTAGGTAAGGCTCATCCTATTTAGGTTGGTCGATCAACATTTTATTGTCCTAAACGGAAATTCCGTTTTTAGCCTTTACAGTCTAAGTACACTTGAACTAGTGCCAAGTGTTAGCCGGAGCTCTAAAACTGCAGTTGATGTGCCCTATGCTCCACTCAAAACTGGACTCTAGTCCGGTACTAACCTACAACAATGTACTAACAACTTTGTCAAAACGATCCCCGTTCATTCACTGTATTCTGCAGCCGCAGGCCAGTAGTTGGCGATGTCACTTTGTAAAGAAACACTAAATGTCTATAGACCCCTTCAGTTTGTAAACATGGTGACGTTTTTTTGTGGGCGAAGCTTAGGTGGAACGATTCCTCTGGCTGCTTCACTAACGTAAGTTAGCAAGTTTTGTTAGCTTGTTTTGTAACAATGACTGGAGAAAATCTGATTTTATCTTAATGTGTAAGGTCACTCACTGTCCAGGATCGCAATTTGTTATTTGCAAAAGTTAATTTTAACAGACAGAAACAGATTGACCGACCTATACATACACACTCACTCAATGGATGGACGATCTGACAGGATTACCTCCGGTTGAGTGGCCTGACATCTACACTAATAGAGAAACCGAGCATAAAGAGAAACTGAGGGCGTATAAATCTTTAGATGTCTATAGCTATTTGCTGAATGGTCACGTACATGACTTGTGTGGTACGATCCAAAGTTCTGCCAAGCCAGCGCCAAGGCCAGAAGATGACCATTTAAAGAGTGATATTACAGTGCAATTTTAAAGATGTGAATATTTTAGAAAATTCCAAAATTCCAGATACATCAAATACATTTTTTAACTTTATGTATTTGATTATTCTTTCTTACCAGGTTCTTCAAAAAGTCTAGTCACAATCACAACAATGTATACAATCACAGATGATTCACAAATAACCACAATAGTTTAGAAAATATTATGTGATATAATTTCAAACTGGAGCCTATACTCCGTCAATTCTTGCACCCAGCAACACAACAAGATGTCATTTCAAGGTCCGAATCTGTGCTGGTTTGTATTGGCTGCCTCCAGTTTTCCCTTTGTTTTGCCCCCAGCTAACGCCATGACGTAATTGTGATGTCGGCGCAAAAAGGGTCTATAGACTGAACATGCATGCGCATTACGTCACCGGTTTCCAAAAAATTCAAGTTTTTGTTGTTTGGTGTTTTGACGATAACAGTATCGCTTTCAAAAACTTGCGCTTTGAAACCTGATTTTAGAAGCTTATTTAAAAAATATTATAAAAAAATAACAAAAAGGTTTTTTTAACTGTCCCCTAAAACTATATGACGGACGCATTAAAATTCCTCAATCCACTTTCTGTCTCCTCTCTCTTTCACACTCTCATTTTCTGTTCCCCTTAGCACAGCTAAATCTGAGGTTTCATGAATTTAACATATTTTCTAAAAATAGCCACATTCGGGTTATTCTGTTCCTTCTGAAGTACACAACAACTCAACCTAGGAAACGGCATGTGATTTAGAGTGGAAACAATGGCACAGAACCCCATTAATCTTCCTTGCCTTCATAAAGGAGATTTAAATCCATCAAACAAAACTGTGTTTGTGCTCGTGGACTTTCTGTGTGCTCTGTTTAAAACATGGAAGCACACAAGTGCAAGTTCAAGTCATTAGAAGAAGAGCAAAAATCAGCACTAAACCCCAGGGGAGTCTGTACTGTAAAGCAGGACTCGTTATATTTTTCAGCACTGATGTTTTTACACCTCCTCTGTTCATTAGAAAGTTGCTGCGGCAATTGTCTTTGCATGACACATTCATAACATTGTTTCGGTAAAAGACGAAACATCTCGCCATCTGCTTGAGCTGAGCCGCTGCCAGAGATGGTGTGAGACAGAGGGGTAATGGTAGAGCAAAGAAAAACATGGGGTGGAGGAGATAAGCCTGTGTTAGTGTAATTTGATTAGAGCAGGTGATTAATTGTACTGCCAGCATTATACTTGTGCTCTTCACTCCATCTCTCCCCCTCTCTTTCTTTTTATCACCCATTTATTTTGACTACACAATATGCAGTATAGCCTTGTTTTAAATCAGTTCAAATAGTGAATACTTAATACTGACAGTAACAAACGATATCATTTATATTCAAGTAAATCAAAATCTGAAATTTATGATCTCTCAAATTAACTATGTGCAATTTCTGAAGAAAATACCAGTGCTTGAATAACAGCAATAGAGTAGTGTTAAAGCTTTGGGTAAGTTTTAGTTTTAGTTCTGAGGGTTCTGTAGAAAATTAAATGCTGTCAAAAGTACCGACATGTTGGTGGCAAGTCGATACTTAAATTTTTTAAATGTAACGATACAAGCCTTTCTGCAGTCCCAGTAGTACTGAGTACCGGGTCATTTCGGTACCCTCGGATAGGCAGCTACTTTCATATTGGTTTCATATTGGAGTAACTTTTCATTATATCTTTTTAATGCAATATTTACTTAACTGTTTTAAAGCTTCATGTTAATGTATTATTTTTTAATTATTAACTGATGTCATTAATTAAAAAAATTTATTATTAAACTATTATGGTACAGAAACTGGTACAGAGAACCAATTTTACTGGTATACTACCTATTCATCACTAATTCAATGGAAATCATGTCACAAATGAAACCCAAGAATTCAGGCCTAATACCAAAATTCAGATCTCTCTTGCCTTTTAATCAGCAATAACTAATGCATCCTTGCCAAGACTGATAGCATCATTTAATCTGTTTGTTCAGAAGTACCAATTATCCTCACTGGGTGCTGAACTCATTAATTAGAGCCACAGCCCTGTGTTTTTGTAACGGATTGTTTATTTGAGCTGGTTTATTGTGCTGTTTATTAACTGGTGTGTACCAGTTGAGCACACTGGTATCTACTGACCCACCATCTACTGGTTATAGTGGTAATTATTGTCTTTTTTATTTTTAAATAAAAGTGTTTTCTATCAAATGTTGTATAATTATAATATATGAACAAAATTATAAACGCAACACTTTTGTTTTTGCCGCCATTTTTCATGAGCTGAAAAATGGTATGAATAATGGTCGTGGATGAATGGCACAACAATGGGCCTCAGGATCGCGTCATGGTATCTCTGTGCATTCAAAATGCCATCAATAAAATGCACCTGTGTTCGTTGTCCATAACATACGCCTGCCCATACCATAACCCCACCGCCACCACTCGATCCACAACGTTGATATCACCAAACCGCTCACCCACACGACGCCATACACGCTGTCTGCCATCTGCTCTGTACAGTGAAAACCGGGATTCATCCGTGAAGAGAACACCTATCCAAAGTGCCAAACGCCATCGAATGTGAGCATTTGCCCACTCAAGTCGGTTACGACGACGAACTGCAGTCAGGTCGAGACCCTGATGAGGACAACGAGCATGCAGATGACCCCCACCCGGACCCCCCCAATAGAGTAAAACTGCACATTTTAGAGTGGCCCTTTATTGTGGCCAGCCTAAGGCACACCTGTGCAATAATCATACTTTCTAATCAGCATCTTGATATGCCACACCTCTGAGGTGGATGGATTATCTTGGCAAAGGAGAAGTGCTCACTAACACAGATTTAGACAGATTTGTGAACAATATTTGAGAGAAAAAGGCCTTTTGTGTACATAGAAAAAGTCTTAGATCTTTGAGTTCAGCTTGTGAAAAATGGGGGCAAAAACAAAAGTGTTGCGTTTATAATTTTGTTCAGTGTATATATAAATATATATATATATATATATATATATATATATATATATATATATATATATATATATATACTGTATATACACTCACCTAAAGGATTATTAGGAACACCATACTAATACTGTGTTTGACCCCCTTTCGCCTTCAGAACTGCCTTAATTCTACGTGGCATTCATTCAACAAGGTGCTGAAAGCATTCTTTAGAAATGTTGGCCCATATTGATAGGATAGCATCTTGCAGTTGATGGAGATTTGTGGGATGCACATCCAGGGCACAAAGCTCCCGTTCCACCACATCCCAAATATGCTCTATTGGGTTGAGATCTGGTGACTGTGGGGGCCATTTTAGTACAGTGAACTCATTGTCATGTTCAAGAAACCAATTTGAAATGATTCGAGCTTTGTGACATGGTGCATTATCCTGCTGGAAGTAGCCATCAGAGGATGGGTACATGGTGGTCATAAAGGGATGGACATGGTCAGAAACAATGCTCAGGTAGGCCGTGGCATTTAAACAATGCCCAATTGTTACTAAGGGGCCTAAAGTGTGCCAAGAAAACATCCCCCACACCATTACACCACCACCACCAGCCTGCACAGTGGTACCAAGGCATGATGGATCCATGTTCTCATTCTGTTTACGCCAAATTCTGACTCTACCATCTGAATGTCTCAACAGAAATCGAGACTCATCAGACCAGGCAACATTTTTCCAGTCTTCAACTGTCCAATTTTGGTGAGCTCGTGCAAATTGTAGCCTCTTTTTCCTATTTGTAGTGGAGATGAGTGGTACCTGGTGGGGTCTTCTGCTGTTGTAGCCCATCCGCCTCAAGGTTGTGCGTGTTGTGGCTTCACAAATGCTTTGCTGCATACCTCGGCTGTAACGAGTGGTTACTTCAGTCAAAGTTGCTCTTCTATCAGCTTGAATCAGTCGGCCCATTCTCCTCTGACCTCTAGCATCAACAAGGCATTTTCGCCCACAGGACTGCCGCATACTGGATGTTTTTCCCTTTTCACACCATTCTTTGTAAACCCTAGAAATGGTTGTGCGTGAAAATCCCAGTAACTGAGCAGATTGTGAAATACTCAGACCGGCCCGTCTGGCACCAACAACCATGCCACGCTCAAAATTGCTTAAATCACCTTTCTTTCCCATTCTGACATTCAGTTTAGAGTTCAGGAGATTGTCTTGACCAGGACCACACCCCTAAATGCATTGAAGCAACTGCCATGTGATTGGTTGATTAGATCATTGCATTAATGAGAAATTGAACAGGTGTTCCTAATAATCCTTTAGGTGAGTGTATATATATATATATATATATATATATATATATATATATACATATACATATACTGTATGTATACTGTCTTTGTTGCCAACATTATTGTGTGTTAAGTATTGAGGATCTATATGGTTTTTCACACTTAAAATAGTTAATCCTGGGTCATTGTAAACCCCCAGTAAACGGAATCCTGGGTTATGTTGCTTCACATTTCACATTGCTTATAATTTACCCGGGGGCTGCCGATGTGGTGACAAATCAGGTCCTCCTCAAAATAAAATCTCTGTTAGGACCCCAAGCGATCCCATTGGCTCAAATTACTTTTAATAGGTACTTTCTTTAGTGCCTGATTACAATTCCTACAAAATCATGTTATGATAAATGCTGTTTGAACTACGTTATAATAATTACCATTAATGTCTGTATTAGTTAGCTTATGTACTAGCATAGCACGCATTTACCATTGACCTACATGTATTCACAATCATCTTTAATGTAATTACGTGTTAAATTAAGTGTTAAATGTCCAAATATTTCAGTTATAAAAAGAATGTAATGATGTTCATTTATTCACTTAATAAGCTATTATTAATTTATTAATTAATTAACAGTTTATCAAGTGAAAGAAACATTTGATTTGTTTTACTATGCACTATATAGTAACCATACATATTTTAAATGAATATTGTTCATATGTATTTAGTATAATCATTAACTGATAGAGATTTGTCATGACATCGTTTCATACTGTACATTCATAAACCCTGGGTTAACGTCCTTAATTGCATATTTGCTGTGTCACTGTCACTGATTGGACAAACGCTGCATGTGATATGTTTACATAAGGCTCTAGCATTTTCATATTATATATTGCCGTGAATGCCGACTGTACTGTGAAGTTTTTATTATCTGAATGGACTATAAAGGTCGGAATGAAATGTTTTCAGTCACTATTTGACATTTTTCCCCTCGAACGCTGAAACTACTGTTTATACAATGCGCTGTTTCAGTGACTGTTCAAAGCAAGTGAATATGAGGCACGCTATTGATTGTTGGTTGCTAAGCATTTAGTTGTAACATTCTAACATTGCGTCCTTTACCCAGGGTTAAAAGCAGTATTTGAAAGCTCAGTGTGAAAAGCCCTTATGTTTGTCCTCTTTATTATGTCTGCGAATGAGCGAGTGGTAACAGACAGAGAGAAAGAAAGAAAGAAAGAGTTGAAGAGGGGAAGAAAGTGTATCTGATCAGATGAAACGGGTCCTTGTCAAAAGATTCCCTGTGGCTGTGACTCTATTACAGGAACATGTGACAGAATATTTAATATCTCGACATCTCTGCTTCCAATTGAACTTGCATCATTGCCTACAAAGGGCCACGTGACGGAAGGGTGAGACTGAGCTCTTTCCGTTTCACATTTGCAAACACTGTAAATCCGTATCATTGTTAGTTGAAAGGTTAGCATACTGGGGAATTTGGCCAAGTTAAATTGATTAAGCACCAAATCTACTGGAAAACAGGCTCACATCCACTTAGGCAATAAAGAACAGATAAGCCGTCCAGGTTCATTTTAGCTTCCCATTTCTGGCTGACACGTTCTGTTCACTCTGATGGTGATGGTGTCAGAGGATCAGGTTCATCAAATATTCTGGCCAATTTTATCAGCTCATAACTCTCAAAGTCACTCTTGTGGCTGAAGTTTGAAGTTTTCTTTCTTCTTCATTTTGTTTTAGTTTTAAATGGAACCTATTATGCAAAATTCACTCTCAGTGTGTGTACACAACCACCCTATAATGGTAAAAATCCACCCACTCCTCTTTTTATTAATCCATATAAATCATAAGCGGTGTCTCAGAACAAGCCGTTTGCAGATTCTAGCTTTTGTGACATCACATATGCCTAGGCCCCGGCCACGACTATTAATAGTTTAAGTTTAGTTTTATTTTATTTTATTTTATTTTTAGTTAACATTTTTCAGTGTTAGTTTTCATCTTCATATATTGTTTTAGTTGGTGAATTCGGGTGAATCAGAAACCGGAAACCTTTGCACTGAGCTACAAAATCCAAAGACAGTGTCAGATGTAGGATTGAATTTTCCAAATAAAATATCTAATTTGAACACTTGAATCGGTCAACATTAATGATAGCTCCATCAGATCACTGTGCAGTGAAAACATAGGATCTGAATGTGCGAGAGAAATTGTATCTTATTGGATTTTGAGTTTTGATTTACATTTCACTTTTGACTTGGAAATGATCAAACCGTCCTGATACCTGATACTGTACATCACAGATTCTTTATCAAAACATTAAAGCATCATGTTCAAGAATTTGTGCATAACCTAATCAATATTCATAAGCCTTCACACTTTTGTGACATCACAACATGTGCACATGCAGTCTAAAAACACGTGAGGAACATTAATGCCTGGTGCTCTTGTGCAAATTAATCTGAAAATAAAGAGAGAAAGTTAAGCAATCGATCAAACATGGCAAACCACAAATACTTAACAGTGTTGAGATGAATTTGCCAATGCGTGCCTTATGAACGCATATCTAATATGTATGAAGTCATTAGCTTACAAAAACTCCTGCAGGAGAAAGATGAAAGCTGCTTCATGGTTTTCACCATCTCACGTGTACATCAGCACATGCACAGGCGATTTTCAAAACACTATATGTGAAGAAAACAAGCCAGGCATGTATGTCTCTACCTGTTAGACTGTTTCAGTCAGATTTACATTTTCAATCGGTCATTAAACTAGTGCCCCAAGCCAGGGGTTGCCATGGCAACAAAACAGGCATTCCAGCACCTGCTGCCAGCCCTGTTCCCCGAGCAACCCATGAAATCAGCATCTGCACTTCTGTTTTTGTTTCAAAAGAAGAGACTCATTTCTCTCACAACTTCTCTAGACTGTGGAATAAAGCCCTTGAGAATGATGCAAAACGATGCTCCAATCAAGTGTTTACTCTCGGCGCCGTCACTATAAACATGATGAAACATCAGCAGGCTTCAGAAATCTGAAATGCGCTTGTGGAACAAAAGCCTGTAAGTTTACATCACCTTGGCTTGAAGCATTTGTGAACAGACTGCTATGTGATGCCAGTTGAACATTTTCATTAACTGTTGTTAAATGAGCATAAAACATGACATATAGGCTATTATGTAATGCAACGTGAACTGATACTTAAGCTCAGAAGAAATGCCTGCAGCCTTCATTCCTTCATATACTTACATTTAATATGTAATTTTTTATTTCCTTTATGTGTAATTACACGATACGCGTTCATATCACATTATTGTACAGAGATGTCCAGTGATTAATCATTAATATTTTACAATCATTTTCCCAGAATAGAAATAAATAGATTAAATAGATAAATAAATAAATAGAATAGAATTAAATGTTCTATGGATACACTGATACAGAAATTCAGGCCAATATGAATGAATAAAATGCCATACTATTTTGTCTAAATAAAAAAAACACTAAAGACTTAAATCAGTTCTTTTTAAATGCTAAAACTATAAAGTGAATCTCACCATATAATATTATGTATGAAAAGTAGTGAAAAATGGTAAAGTAACAGTATGAAAACATTAAGAAAATGGGATTCATTTTGAGGTTTGCAAAAGATTACATTTAACTGTGTTATTTGATTATTATTGTTTTTAAAGATTAACTATATAAGAAAATTAGATGATGGCAAAAGTAATCTAAAGGAGAAATGAGCACGGACAATTAAATATCCAAATCAATGTAGAATAGGTATTTTTCCTTTCATGTAATAAAAACAGCCTCGTCCTATATTATAATGTTTTGTTTATTGGTTTAAATATTTTTTGATTATTTAAATTTGTACACAAATTCTAGATCCCACCTATTTCTATTTAGTTCCCGAACCTAGTTATGTTAGATGCTGACCCAGCAAACTTAATAGAGAGTCAGCTGGACAAACACTTTTATATTGAACTTTGGGGCTATTTGCTATTTATTTACTGGTTATTGTTTTACTGTTTATTTCACTGGCGTTGTTGTTGTCATCACTGTTGTGCTGTGATGTTCAGTGCTTTTATTTTTACTAAATGCTGTTTGTTGCCACCGTAATTGACTGTTATTGAGGTTTATGTGTTAAGTGTTGATGGTCTGTGTATCCAAGTTACAGTAGCTTTGCAGGACAATTAAACAATGCATCATATTGATTTAGCTATTTCTGGTTTTATATTTTCACTACCGTATGTATTTTTAGCTAGTTACTTGGGTCAAAAATCTTTGCATCATGTTGCCCTGATATGTTCCAATGTGAACTGATTTGTTTCACTTTACCAATTTAAATCTGTTTTGATTTATTTGTGACTGTTTCTGCTGACTGAGACAGCTACATTTCATTTGGTTCTGTTAGCAAACAAAGATTTGTTAGACAGATGAGCGAAATAATGGAGTGTTGAATCTAGAGACGACGCCTACAGGGTCATCCACGGCGGGGCTCTCTTAGATCATCCTGCCATTGAGCTGTGATTCACCACTCAGAGGAAAATGATTCAGTTTCATTATATGTGCTATTAAACATGACCAGCTAACATGGCCAGTACGCTGTCATTTATATGGTAAAACTCCCTCAGGAGAGCTTATCAGAGTAAACATACATTGCTGCTTTCTGAGCAAACAGTCATACGGGATTATTGTTGTTCTAATGCGTATTTGTATGTACGTTTCACACACGTTTTCACAGTGACACAATGAGTCACTCACATTTCCTAGTATCTCTTCAAGAAATACGGATCTCTGTGCATGGTAGCCAAATATTCCTAAATGGTCTCAACATAGAACGGTAGATTTAAGGCCATGTCCACATAATACGTTTTTCTCTCCGTTTTGTCCTTCCATCCACACTGAGACGGCTTTGAAAACGCACTCTTAAGTGTGTGCATAGAACTAAATCCCTAATACTGACAAGCACAATCCCTTGTTCTCATATGAATAGACTTATATGAACACTGTATTTTTCACTCAGGTGTTTATGGGGAGTATATAAAGCTTTTCAACTCACATCCGATCATCATCATGGCCACGGCGAAGATCTTCTCCCCATCTGTGGTTGGAGCAATGTTTCCAAAGCCAATACTGGTCAGGCTGGTCATGGTGAAGTACAGAGACGTGATGTAGACAGAATCTTTTGTAGGTCCACCTTCCCATCGTCCTGCACTGGCGTTGAAGCGGTAGGGTGACCCAATGGTGTCACCCAGCATATAAAGCCAACTGTCCGTACGTATTGTGTTACGATCCTCGTCAATGACTTCATAGTCTCCAATGCTGTACCAGATGCAGGCCAGCCAATGGGCCGCCAATCCAAACACGCAAACCAGCAAAACCAAAACAGCAGCTCCATACTCAATGTAGTGATCTAGTTTACGAGCCACCCGGCCCAGACGCAACAGCCGAACCACCTTCAGTGAACTAAACAAACTACTGATACCCTGAGGGAGAGAAAGAGAGATAGAAAAAATTAAATGTACAGTATAATCGTTTAAATGTGTTTTTATCCATCCATCCATCTATCAAATTATAAACATAAAAGGCCAAAGCAATTCTACAGACTCCTTTTCTTTTCTTCAGTCAAACTAAAGTTCATTGTCTCTCTCTTAGCACAAATTCTCTGCATTTATAAATATGTACAGGCGTCTGCCAAGCCAGCCTTCTGAAATCAACAAGACAGAGAGCTGCAACAGAACCTGAGCAGCCAGAACAAAGAGCTCCTCAGATCTGTACAAGCACGCTGGAATGTATCCATAAATAACCAAAGTGTACTATTTTTTTCACAAAAACAAAACAAAAAAGTGTACTTCTGTGTTGTCAGAGTATGCTTTTTCCCTCTTATTCCTATTTTTGTCTTCTTATTTCTTGACACCAGAGTTACTGCAATCATTATTCTGAGGAACAGAGCAGGAAATGAACCACTACTAGTTGTAGTGATGACTACATTTTAATATTTGGCTGAACTATTCCTTTATATTTTATAATCCTTAACTGTGTGAAGTATTAATGTGTGTTCATGAATAAATCTGCTTACTTAAGATCACTGCACACCAATCAAACAAAATACTATACACACAAGGGCACTATAGCTGAAAAGTAGAGACTTGCTGTGGGGGAATGGCCACAACTATTAAATATGTATAATGTCTGTCTTAAATATTCAAGCCAAAATCACCCTGTAATTCTGGCCTTTGTATATGTGTGTATTTTTTAATCAAAGATTTTTTCAAATCAGGAATAAAATCTTTTTATCCAGGGATTTACTTGGTTAGATATATTACAAATACAAATTGCATCACTTCAAGTGATTTTGTCAGTTATCTACGAACAGACACTGAAAAAGAAATGAGGCACTATCTTTTTTTAGCCAGTTTGCTGTACTCAAAAATGAAAAAGGACATTTTGGATAGAATTTGGACTGCTGCTTTGTGATACTACTGTAATTCAGGTCAATGGGCATGAATTCTTTATTAAAGTGTTAGTTCACCCAAAAATTTTAATTCTGACATTATTTCCTTACACTCATGTCTTTCCAAACATGCTGTAATTTTCGTTTTTATGCTTACAGCAACAGTTCATAGTCAGGGACCTACAGTATATGTTAAGCTCAGAAAACTTAGTTCATATAATAGCTTTGCATTAATTACAGACAGAAATTTAACATTTTATTCATTGATAATCTTTCCCTCAATGAATCTTTAACTTGAGGACCGCTGAATACTAATCACTGAATCAGTTAGTTGAACTCAAGACACAGATCAGTGAAATTATTCTTTTAAGCCAATTCCTTTCAGTGAAATGGTTATTTGGGTCTCAAATTGTTTTCAGACTGATTAAATCATGAGTTCAATGATCCAGTTTTATTAACTACTTATAATTTGGTGTGTTCTTCGCACATTTTTTTTTTGAATGAGCTTAACCGATGAGGTAACTATAAAGTATTATCTGAAAAAGAGCAATGCAAATATGTTTATAAAATGTATAAAAATTCTCCATTTGTGTTCCAGTGCAAATCATACCAGCAAATGGGTTTTTTTTAACAATAAATAATATCAGTATTTCTATTTCTGGGTGAATTACTCCCTTACATACCGATCAACAAATCCACGGAGTTACACACAGACACATGCACACAGACAATACAGTTTAATACACAACAAGCAAATGTTTAAATGACAAAAATTCATATGAAAAATAAAAGTCTCTTGACTGATTTGATTAGAAACATGAAATAATAATAGGGTAACTTCTAAAACTGTTTTTGGTTTACATCAGTGTCTGATTGATGCCCTTAGGCACAGCATATCAATCAAATGCTGAGTTTTGAGATGAAAGGCCTACTTGAGTGACAGCTCGATGATTCCAGTTCTTCATTCGCCCACAACAAACACAGGCAGTGCAAGGGACATGCAAAAAGAAAGAGGGATGAGGAGGGAGGAAAAAACAAAAACAAAAGAAAGTGACAATGGTCAACAGAAGAATACAATAACAGTCAGTGCAAACAAAGCATGGCGCTTTGAATCCAGAGTGAAAAAGCTGAGCCTGGACTGTTAGTGAGATCACAGGCATCGCAGACATTAATAATCAAGCTTCCGCTGCTAAGGCATTAAAGGCAAAGTGAAACGATGACAGATGTATCTGTGAAATCATATGAGGGTTATGCAACATAAGATAATTATGCAAACAAATGTTTTGATATTAAACACCTGAGGAGGATTTAGATTATTAAAAACCACACAGCTCTCCCTGTAGACCATAACAATATGCACCTGTACCAGATGATGGAACAGAGAGATGTGTGTGCAAGTATGCTTGGTCCTTGTGAAAAAGGGAAAAAGAAATATTGGTTGCATTCCAATTTGCATTCTTTTATTCACTAAAAGTATGTCATTTGCTGATGAGATTGTGCACAGTTTTGTGTATGTATAACAATATACCATAGTGTGTGTTACAGTAGTTTAAAAAAAACATGGATGCACACTTCCCATCCAAGTAATTTCAGCATATGATTACGCACTAATGCTGCCTTTAGGTTATGTCGGAATAATGCTGTATTTATGAGATGAACGCCACAATGTCATAATTACCAATAAGAAGCTGTGGATTTTCTTCAGGAGTTGACTTTCCAAGTTTGGGGGCATGTTAATTAAAGAATTATGGTGGAAAGCTTGTTGATATCGTTCATAATAACTCAATGAAGAATAGTGATAAAGCTTGGAAGACAATGCTGCTCATTGAGGCATTTTAAGAAGATGACAGCCATGCTTGTGAGACAAAACTAAATATTCAATTCTATCATTACCTGTAGCAGCACTAAAAACATATACTATTAGTGCCTGTTAAGGTTCACCTCAGTGTGAACTTTAGTTTACCAGCCATTTCCTCCGCTGTTTCAATACAAGTCAGCCAGAAAGCAAACACCAGACAGCGTGCATTATTCTCCGTCAGAAATTCGTCACCTTGGGATCTAATTCGCCTTGTGTTGCATAACTCTCTAAGGATGCCGTTATTTATGGTAGTGCTCTGTTCTTTGGGCTGATTCTGCTGAGCTCAAAGCCCGGCAGCATGCGCAGACAGATCTGATGAGCTTGATGTAGCTGATCATGGTAAACTGGTGCTGACAGCCCCTCTGAAAAGCCATATGCCCAGGGGCAAGATGAAAGCTCGGATCCTGCGTGTGTGTGTGTGTGTGTGTGTGTGTGTGTGTGTGTGTGCGTGCAACAGTGAAAGTGGGAGGGAAGAGCGTCTGAGTGGGTGAATGTGCTGGTATCATATTCATTTGTAACTTGAGTTAGATTGTGTGTGTAAGTGTGAGTTGCGTTTAAGAGGTCTGGTATAAATTGCCAGAGAGAACTCTGTTGTTTTCACCGGAAGGTCCAGTTATGATATTTTGATCAAACAAACAAAAAAGATAAAGATAAAAAATTATTCTTTTTTTTTTTAAACATGCATGGATTAATTGTTCACATTTAGACTTGAGTAAATGATTACACAGTTTTCATTTTTAGGTGAACTCCCTTTAAGAACAAACAATTGTTGAATGCTGTGGAATGCAGGTGTGGGGTGTGACGGCAGTTAACATTAGGCAGAAAGATTGCATTCATCCTCTGTGTAGTTGCGGAAATTGATTGTGAGTTTAATTAAATGCAGACAGACAGCTCACTTTAAATCGTTATATGGTCAGAGATTGATCGAGAGCAAAAGCTTCATCCTAGTACTCAGACTCCAACCTCACCACCACAGCGAATCACGCACCAGTCCCCAACTTTACCATACCATCACCCGTATTCAGCGAGCAAAAGAGAGAGAGAGACATATAGAGAATTAAAGTGAGAGAGGCGCACCAATAAAGATCTACCTTCTACTCAAAAGCACTCATATGCTTTAAATAAAAATTCGAAGTGTAAATATGATAGCATGGAAAAGAACTCTTAGCCCATGATCAATGAAAGGGTTTGTGTGCTCCGCTCTCACGCATCCCGATCAATATTAATTAGCACCAAAGATTTGCTCCATCACAAGCTCAAATACTATCCCTCATACAAAGTACTCAGACAAATGATTCGTTTAATGTTGCAGGGCTGTTATACTGCCAGTTGTCAAGATACACACAGGTTTAATAGCTATTCTGAACAGGTGTTTTGAGGTAAATATGGAAAAAAGCGAGTTGCGAGTCTCATCTCAGAAGAGTGCCTACATACAAACACTTTTGGATATAGTTTTGTAATTTGTTGCTGTCCTTTCCCTTGGTGCATTTCAAATCAAAACGAAGGACACAAGTGGACCCTAGGTAGCAACTTATTAAGATCTCTCCTAGATTATTGAGTTGTAACATCAATGTTATAGGTTTTCTCTGTAATGAGAGCCAGCAAGATTGCCCAAGGCTTTTCTTCAGTTTTTCCTTTCTAAGGGGCATTATTCATGTCTATTACCAGGACCACACGGGACAGTGTTCTCCACTTTCCCTATCCATTGCGTGTTTGTTTATTGTTAAGTATTCAGATATATCTGATACCCATACAGTGTGTATTTTATCACATTTAAAGCCATTCAGCTAATCAAATCAGCACAGAAATTCTGTACATAAAGGTCACAGATATTAAGCAAAATCTTAAATGTAATTAAAGACTTATTATTAAAGAAATAAAAGGGTTGTTTATAAAATTGAGTGACACACATTAAATGTGGTACAAGCAATTACTTGTATGTACTTCCTGTTTGGATCTGTAGTGAATATCAATATTGTGTCAAAGTTCGATTGTTGGGCTGTTGGCTTGGGCAGTGTGTGTGGACCAAGACACTGATCTGAGATCAGTTTTACTGTTTAACTGCAAGTAGACTACATCAAAAACAGAGCAGATGCTACACAGAGTCTGAAGACATCTCAAAACAAACAATTAGCATAATGAGTTTAAAGATGATGTTCATATTTTTTTCCCTTCATTTTATAATATCATCCCAACTTAGTAAGGGGACAACTATAAACAAGCTATTTATAGACAGATTTACCCAAAAAAACATCCACACTGACGCTATCAATGAATTGCTGTTTGTTTGAGCATCCAGACCAGCCCACAGCAAAATTTTAGATGCTTATTGACTCATGCGACTGTATTGTAATCCTTTAGCTTTTGCTTTTTACCTCTGCCTATTGTATTTAGGCTTCAAAATTCACAAAAGTTTGCAACATTTGCAACATCCAAAAACCAATGGAATTTTTTTCCTTTTTGTACAGGGAATCAGGGTGATGCTAACTTCCAGGTTGGCCTACAAAAAAAAAAAACGTCACCCTTGAAGCACTCTATAATTGTTAGTTGTTTGTCTGTCCAGTGGCAGAAAGAGGGAGAAACCAGTTTGCAGATAGTTATTTTTTAAATTGCACTGTGGCGCTAACAGAGCAAAAATGATGAATTTCACCTTTACTATTTTTGTAATATCCAAAAAATATTCTTTAAGTTTACTTGCAAACTCCTTGACCTGACATATCTTACATAAACTACATGTTCCTGACTCTGAAATTATTGCAGTGTGCTGCTTTATTTAAACACTTCCTATATATATCTTCTTGCTTTAAACATTGTGAGAAACAAGTACTTCAGCATACTGGAAAACCAGAGCAAAAACAATGCCATAACTCATCACACAGACATATTGATTCGATTACTGATTAATCCTTTTTCATGTTTGTGTGTGTATATGCAAATAAATTTGTCGTACTGACCTCATCCACGTTCTCAAAGGCATTGATGACATCATAAGGCAGGCAGGACAACAGGTCAATCACAAACCAGGTTTTCAAGTAATTCATGCGAATCAGTTTCGGGTCTGATATCACTTCCCCGGCTGGGCCCACAAACGTGGTGTGGAAATTTAGTACAATGTCCACCAGAAAGATCACATCCACAATGCTGTCCACAACCAGCCAGGTGACGTTGTTCTGCTTGGTTTTGAACGAGACATTGTAGGGGACCATGATGGCCGTGTAGAAGGTGAGAATGAGGATGACCCAGTCCCAGGTGGTCTTAAAGGCACAGTAGTGCAGGATGATGTGAGGGGGGGTCTTGGGTGTCTCTTGTTTATACTGGGGGAGGATATCTGAGCCCAGCTGGAGAACCTGCATGAGAGAGAGAGAGAGAGAGAGGCAGTGGACTCGTTTATATGAGCGGAGAGGAAGAGGAATGACCTGTCTTGGCTGTAATGCCCAGTACAGGAGACTCGCCTCTAAGAAAAATCACATCCTGTAAAACATCTCATCTCATCTCTTCTGTTTAACAGATACCAATGAAGCCTTGTCACTGACTAAAATGGACTAAACCTTGCTAGAATAAATGTTAAGATTATATATTATTGAAGAAAAAATGGAAACATACTATGTAAAAAATATATATATGTACAGATACCTTCCTTTCATTCAAATTAAACAATGTTGAATAAAAATGTGGATTTTCTTAACTGTAAAATGTAGGTCTGGTTACATGAAGCATTTCAATCAATATATTATATCATTCCATTTAAATAATTCTAATACATTTTTAACATTTACTTACCGGTAATATGAATTTAACCATTTCAATTTTCTGCTATGATTTATTAGTACATGGATCTCTACAATACTTAATTCTGATTGGTCAATCATGGTATTGAGCTGTGAAATATTTTTGAATAATGACTGTTGTCAAAGGCAAACATATACTTCTGACCAGTAACAGTGTGTTACACAGCTGTGGTCATTTTCAGTCTCTCTGCAATCTCTATTTAAGATAATAAAATCATTTAAATTCAAATCAATATTTCATATCCATTCATTCATTCATTCATTCATTCATTCAAGTGGCTATGCAATACACCAGTCTTTTCTTCTTTTACACATTTACTGAATATAATTGGCTGGGACAGATTATATAGTCATTTTAAATTGCTCATATTAAATTGTATATTTATTGTCTACCACCACCATAATCTGGCATCTCCATTGCATGACAGCTTTTATGTGATAATAGTATAATTAGCCCCGCCTAGAATAGAATTAGGTCTAGAATTTTGTTATTTCTTCACATTTGGTGGCATTTTGGCCCCAATACTGTTAATTCTTGACCCTGGTTTGTAAACTATTCAAAAACACCCCACATATCTGATTAATCTCCCTGCAGTAGGAGTGTGTGTACTGAAAGCGCACAGTGTGAGACGAAATACGTCCTAGTGTTAGTTTGATCTTTTACACTGATGGATGCGAACACATGCTGACACACACCAGAATCACTCACAGGCGTAAAATGAAATGTATCGGTCTGATGTGCACACACAGATGTACCTCTGCAAGGCGCGAGTGCTTATGTACATTCTCTCCTTTATGTACGGTGGGCTGCAGTTGCTGCAAGACCCCCCGACTGCTGGTCAGAGCCCTGGTCAGACGAGCAAACTTCCCCCAGCCTGAACACAGAAATGACACAGTTAACATTCACAAATACACTGATACACACTCAAAATACATATGAACAACACGTACCTTTGGAGGAGTCATCTTCGATTGGCTGTTTGAATGCTGTGATGTCACTAAACGTACACAGGAAGAGCACAACCTTCTCCTGTTCGTTTCGTATAGGTGCTATTTTCACAAAAAACCATACCGGCGTTCCTGGAACAACACACCCGCGTGCATTTAAACATGCTGTAAATGTGTGACAGATAACGTGTCAGAAAAAAAATTCTATTGAAGTAAAAACTGTCTTGGCTCTGTTTTACACCATTATGCATATTCATTAATAGATTAGCATCACAAATTTATGCACCAGAATTGCTGTGTTGCTCAGTTGTGTGTGCTTCTGTTTGTGCGTGTACGGGTCTGTATGTGCGTAATGCTCACGGTTTTTCTTGTACATCAAGATCTCAAATGAGTTCATCTCATAGTTGTCGAAAGTCAGCCGAACTTTTTCAGATGTGTCCTTATCTGTGAGCTCTCCGTACATGAAGCTGAAAGAGAAAACAAATACAAATCACAATCAGAGTTTTCATACAGGTTTTGAGAATGTAGTGTAACTATTGTATCATTTACTCGTGTTATTCCAAATGTAGTTGACTTTGTATCTTTTGTGGAACACAAAAGTAGAACTTTAGCAGAATGGTCATGCTGCTTAAAATAGAACTGAACTGTGACCAGGGGTGGTCAAACTTTTGAGTATTTTGATTACCATTTGAGTATAGTGAACTCAAAAGTGACAAAAAGTGCCATAATAATTGTGTGATTTATTGCATGTCTTCTAAAGCCAAAACAAGAGAATCGTTGACAGCATATGGTCAGATGGACTAAATTTCTCATTTTGTGTTCCACAGAAGAAAGAAAGTGACATGGGTTTGGAACAACCTGAGAGTGAGTAAATGGTCAAACATTCATTTATTTTTTATTTTTCATGTTTGATCTCTAGAGATTTTACAAGTGAATTAATGGGTGGGTCAGTCTGTTGCTTAATTGATCTGTTGATCATGATGGGCAGATCAAATCAAAGGTTTACTGAAAACGTAAAAAGTTCAGCTTTGCTTTACTGTGATGAAAGAAGCAAAGAGGAAGGGATGATATGTTCAAGAGACTCTACAAATGTGTCTTTCTTTGAGGCATCTGAAACTGTGACTCTAATGAGCTTGTCTTGTGTTTGGCATATCAGGGAAAAGTCAGTTCAAAGCTTGCTGGCTCAATAACTAAACTACAACTCTCCAGAAGACAGCCAATTTCACAGATACAATTCTATTTCTGACATTTAGCACCTGCAACATAGAAAAGTGTGGCTCATGTAACCGAATGCATACTTACAGGTTAATGTTATTAGACTGTGCTTATTCTACCCCATTCAAGTCAGTAAGATTTTTTAACTGTTTTAAAGGAAGTCTGTTATGCTCACCAAGGTTGCATTTATTTGATCAAAAATACATTAAAAACAGTAATATTGTGAAATAGTAGTATAATTTAAAATGACTTTTTTGTATTTCAATATATTTCAACATGTAATTTATTTCTGTGGTGGCAAAGCTGAATTTTCAGCATCACTACTCCTTCAGAAATCATTCTAATATGGTGGAAATCATTTGGTGCACAAGAAATATTTCTTAATATTATCAATTTAATTATGATATTTTGTGTGGAAACTGTGATACATTTTTCAGGGTTGTTCGATGAATAGACATTTCAAAAGAACAGCGTTTATCTGAAATAGAAATATTTTGTAACATTACAAATGTGTTTACTGTCACTTGTGAACAATTGAATGCATTCTTGCTGGATAAAAGAAATTTTTGTTCTTTTCTGCTGAAAAATATTTATTTTGCACTCTTACTTCCCCAATTTCCACACATAGGGTTTAGGGTTGTACTCTATACTCTACTGTATTGTATTGCATATTGTAATACAATATTGCACTGTTCATATACTGGTTGTATTGTAGGCATACTTCATTACAAACATTATTCAACTATCTTGTACATTGTGTTATCCAATACTACTGTAAATTGTAGATTGTATGTATACTGTAAATCTTCAAATTCAAGTGCAATCCTACATGAACTGTCTCTACCTTCCTCTCTTTTATAGAGAAAATATCATCAATATGATGTGATATAAAAACTAGTACATGAAACCAGCATTAAGCTCTGCGTGAAGTCTAATACCTGCAAGTGCTGCTTTTCTGCATGACCTCAGCACGGTGGTAGCCGGACAGCTTACAAAAGCCATCATTACTGTAAACGATGGGCCAGTCTACGATCTGGGCATTCCCCAGCACAAAATTTGTGTCTGTGGAAAGAGCACAGGAGGGTATGGGGAGAAAGCAGGTGAGAGGAACCAGGCACAAGGTCAACAGTAAGAAAGCAAGGGGTCAGCCAATGTCACATGAGGCAGGATGAGTGGACAGTGTCACGGCAGCCGAAAGCCACTGATCTGACATGTTCATGACAACACTGAGTATTTCAGCCTTATTTTATTGGTCTGTGCCTGAGATGGTTTTGCACAGCAGTACGTGTTGCCTTAGCACATAAAACACTGCCACATTATACTACAGCCCCATTCAAAATACAATGACAAGTTTATCTCGAAATCTTCCTTGTCCACATACAGTTCCCTGCCTTAGGTTTTTTTCCCCCTTTATTTTTCTTGTTAAGGTGAACAGAAAGAAACATAAAGTAGCCTCAGCCTCAAACAGCCCACAAACAACCCACAGACTATTGTGATCCATAGTGCATAAAAAATTGAAAAGATCTGCCTAAAAACATTGAGTTCAAATATAATTGATGACTTGTCTAGTCAAAGTGCATAGGTTTGTACAAGTCTAAAAAATATCTAATTGCTGGTGAATGTGCCAAGGTTTGCAGGGTTGTAGCATCAAAACTTTTAAAGATATTCAAGAATTTAGTTTGAGACACTTATAAGCAAGTAAATGAGATATGCTTGATCACACCTGTATATTCAACCTAAACTTCCACCGTTACATCAGTTTTTAAATACTTAAGTCTCACCAAAATAAACAGATGTGTTTTATCATACACAGTGTGCCTTTCTTGGGTGTCTTTTGGCTGTACAGTTATGAACTAGCTTATATTTTATTCTACTGTTCAAAAGTTTCAGTAAGATTTTATTTTGGGGGGTGGGGGGTTAATACTTTTATTCAGCAAGTACACATTAAAATGATCAAAAGTAGCAGTAAACACATTACAAAATGCTACAAAAGATTTAGATTTCAAATAAATGTTTTTTTTTTACTTTATTCATCAAATGATCCTGAAAATGTAGCATGGTTTGCACATTTTCACGTTTTTAACATTGATGATAATATTAAGAAATGTTTCTTGAGCACCAAATCATCCTATTAGAATGATATCTGAAGGATCATGTGACACTGAAGACTGGAGTAATGATGCTGAAAATTCAGCGTTGCCATCACAGGAATAAATTACATTTTAAAATATATTAAAATAGAAAACAGTTATTTTATATTGAAAGAACATTTCACAATACTACTGTTTTACTGTATTTTGGATCAAATAAATGCAGCCTTGTAGAGTATAAGAGACTTCTTTCAAAAACATTTTTAAAATCTTACCCCAAACTTTTGAACGGTAGTGTATAGAACCAAAATTCTGACTGAACAGAATTAAATGAACTGATACCCATAATACTGTGAGAAAGTGGCTAAAACACACACTTTGAAACCCTCAGTATCTTCACAAAACTTTCAAACACTCTGCTATGTCTCTTTTATGTCTTTTCATGGTCCGAATGCACTACGGGAGTCTTTGCAGAGACAGTTTCTGCTATTCAAGGTTGTCCCCCGTCAATCCCAATTATACGCCAACTTTTACGTCTGAGTGTATTTTCCAAAAGTCTGTGTTGAAAAGAAAACTCTCTGTGCCAGGGTCCTCTGTAGTGGGTTTCATTTCTGTAACCTTGCTTTAACCTTTCCTGTGATGTCTGTCAATGTTAGTGTTAGTGGCTAGCTTGTTAAGCAGGCTATCAAGCTAATTAGCTGACAGTAGTGGTTTAGCCACTGCTGAGTAAGCCAGTAGCACTTTTAACAAATGTATCTCAAAGCTTGAGCAAGCTCACGGTAACACTATACAACTTGTAATCCGATATAAGAGAATTAAAAACATCTAGTCAGTTACAAATGAGGGCCAGTGAAGACCCTTACAGTATTTAAAAGCAAGAAATTGACTTAAAGCGTTGTCCTTTGTAATGAAGACTGTAAACAGTCTCATGACTTTCTTCAGTCTTTATCAATATATTTACATTGCATTAAGGATTTCAGGTGATCAGTGTCACAAATTTGCTTTATTGATTACTTACACTGTAAAAATCTTTTTTTATTTTAGTAAACTTAACGTAATCCAATTGATTTGTCCAATGTATTTGAAATTGAATTTGAAAGTTGTCTTAACTTTTGTAAGTTAAGCTCAAAAAGTATGCAAAAAAGAAACAAAATATGGAGTTTAGATGTTTTTACAGTATAGAAATGGTTTAGACAGCATTGCTAAAAATTCATAAAAGCATTGATAAAAATCATAAAACTATTATTTCAAGTTTCAACACTAAAATGAACTCATATATTGTCAAATAAACTAGAACAAAATAAACTAAAACATGCAATCAGCTCATTCTAAAATACGTCCTTTGCCTCATTCAGACATAACATGAATGGCAACATTTTTCACTTTGACTGCACATATGACAAACACACAGACAACATTTGATCTTTCTATGGCTAATGCTTGTAGAGGGTAAATGTGAGATGAGTAAATGTCCTAACAAACAGAAAATGGAGGGGCAGCATCGGAATAAGAAGTGAAGGATAAATCAGGTCCATGATATCAATTCATGTAAGAGCATGGTGGTGGATTTGCCACAGAGCACAGTTCTCCTCTACTGAGCATAAACACGGGAAGTGCACTCCACACTGAAACAAACACGCACACGTGGACTCACACGCACCACTATGAAGGAAAAAAAAAACAACGTTCCATGCCAACATTTGTTATTTTACAGCAAGTGCTGTCAGCGCTAAATGAGGACCAGGGAGCAACATCTGCATGGTTACTTTCACCACAACTAAGCAGCTTTTAAATATCAACAGCACTGTTTAAACCACTTTAACCACAAAAGACTTTAATCAAGCTTATCATTATAGAATTCAGACTATCGGTTTGTAAATTAACAGAAATTGGTATAGAACAATATTTAATGTCAAATGGGAAGTAGAAGGGGGAAAGAGAGAGAAAAAGAGGGAGGGAGGGAAAGATAGAAAGAGAGAGATAATGTAGGGATGGAAGAGGTTAAAGCACAAGTATTCTGCTCAGTGAGGTTTATACCTGTGTGTCTATGTGATAATGTCCAAACTGGAAGTTAAAGAAAACAGAAAAAGAGTTAAAATAACACAAACACACCAGAAGGTAGAGGAATTTGTCCTCCTGTTCTTCTCCAAGACGGCCATAACCCTATATGACCAAGCAGGTCATATACAGACATCAATGTTTGTAGAATATTAGAAGTCCTACTTAAATGAGAAGTACATATTTTCAATATTTTTGAAATAAGAATACAAGTTTAGAGATCTCTGAACTGTTAAGTGCTCAAGTGGATGGGGCAGAGGAGGCGTCCACTGGGCATTTGTGGACAGCTGAGGTTCAGTCAGCTTTAAATGGACATAATGCATGTTTTTGCATATAACGGAACATCATAAATAAGAAAAGCGGTCCTGATGGATAAACATCAATAAAAGAGATCTTTGATTCTATTTTAAGGACCTTACAGTAGGGTGCAAATATGCCATAGTGCTGGTGAAGATCCTCAGACAGTTTTCAACCTTTCAGCACTCTTAAATATTAATTGCTATTAAATATTGATCTAACCTAAACTTGTTCTCTTTCCCACAAAGCTTCCTGATGGAAGGATGAATGAGAACAACTCAAATGGGTAAAGGCTGTCACGCAGAGAATACAGAATAATATCTTCCAGCAGCCCATTACTCTTTTTAAAGATTTGTATCATTTTTATAATATACAAATAAATTATGTATTTGATATAAGTGAGATATTTATGTTTATAGCCTATATAAGAAATCTAGAAAAATAGTATATTTAGGCTATTTAACGTTTGTTCGAAAAATAAATAAATAAATTTGCTATTTTAAAACGTATTCACTACAGAATTCACCTGCATGTTGCCAGACACATTTAACTTTTTAGTGTGTATTTATGGTACAGTATATTGTCAAAAGTAGCCTACGTTGTCTTTATGTAAAGGTCTATTCTAAGTCTCTTGTTTATTTACCCAAAGTTTTTGCTTGCTTTCTTTTTATCTGCGACACTACCGCTGATATTCTTTCTGTTTGTGCGCTGTATTGGATGTGGAGGTGCGTCTTACCGTTAGACCGTCGGACAATATTTTCCAGAAAAGTGTTTTGTGGGGCCACCAGTCCTCTGCGTCCCCCGGCCATCACGGCGGGTCATGCGCTCCAGTGTGTGCCCGGACCGGTCAACATGAAGTAGCCGCACACGTCTCCGGTGAGTCTGTCGTCCACATGCCGCTGCCGCATCCAGTGATGTGTGGACCCGGGGCTCTCCTCACGCACTCCTCTCTCCTCCACCCCATTGATTCTCCACCATCGGCTTAATCTGCGAAACAGCGCCATCTATTGATGTACATGTGAAGCAGCAGGTGTTCCAATGTGAATCAATAGATGGCGCTGATTCGCTATTCGCTGATTAGAATTTGCAATGCGTAATAACATCCATTATCTTTCCAATCTCTTAACGCCATCTGCTGGTGGATAGTTTTGCAAACATTTATGTCTTTGAAAACTTTTTTTTTGTCAATTAGGCTAAATGAACGAAAAGTCGAGGAAGAGACGATAATTATTCGTTCACTTAACAAATCTAACTTAATTTACAAAAAAAGGCCTATAGGCCTAGGATTACAACATCGTCATCATCACAACAATTAAGATTACAGTAACAATAAATGTGTATCAAAACATAGTTCACTTACATTGACGTTACATAAATTAAAAAAATGTTATCCTCTTTCTGCCAATGTTAACTCAGGGTTGAACGTTTATCTTATCAATGAGAGAAGCTGTAAATCTTCACAAATCTTAATGACTTTCCTCATTCTCAGTATCTATATCATATCTAATCAGATTTGAGATATGCACTCCTGATCCTCAAACACGCATGGTGACATAGCATATTGGTTGCCTATAACTGTTGAAATAGAATAATTGGCACTGAAATTAAAGTTTTTAGTCGGAACTCATTTATTGCCAGTGTAAAAAAAAAAACTATATATTTTCTAGTTTACTGGACATTTTGTGTAACAAAAACTAAGAAATGCGAATTGAATTGTGAATTTAAACTACATCCATGTTAGACCAACAGAATTCCCCAAAATGCTGTCACAGTCAAACACAGCTGTCTGAACAAATTTGAACAATACTGCTGAAATGTTAAGGGTTTGTGAGTTCCCAGCATGCACTGCAGCATGAATAAATTATGTGATTACTGTTATGGGATTATTGTTAGCTCTTTGCTGACATTTTTTTTTTTAAGAAAACTTGTTGTTTTGTCATTATTGTTAGTTATTTGTTGTATTGTGATGTTAAGAGCGTATCTTTTGTACATTTATTGATTGTCATAGTTTTTAAGGTTTTCGTGTAAAGTGTTTGCACATAGCATATTTCACTTAACATATCATATCTGTATATCCTAATATACAGTATAAATTGTTGAACAAGACAACTCTGATCTGTAGTTGCCTTCTATGTATTTATATAGCCAAAACAAAGAAGTGTAACTTTTTAAGACAATAGTTAAGAGAACTTAAAAATCTGAATGCATCAAGTTGTGTTGAATTTAATTTATTTTACAGTGTATTCTAAAACAGATTTAGGAACAAAGAATAGTACCTTTTAAAACTACTCTGCAAAGCCTTTCCAATAGCCAATTTTCCCAGTCCTCTGATCAGTTTTATGAACATCTTTCTTTTTTTCGGCGAATTTTTTTTTTTTGTTATATCATCCTAAAACATAGAACTATAGGACTATAGACTTAGTCAATGTTATACTAATAAAATCCTTGATAAATGACAGGACAGATCTATAATAATAAATCCCATCTACCTTGAAACACGCAAACTAACAGGAGGCGTGTCTGCGAGATTGAGGAAGATTACAGTCATATACCAGAGCAGGTGAACAGTTTAGTTTCAGAACTGCTCTTTTCTCCAGACGGCTCAAAGCAGAGAAGTGGATGATTATTTCCATCATGGGAATAAAGGATAGAACTTTCTCTTCCTTTGCACAGATTATGATCCTGGCCCTTCTAGCATGCATGTGTTCAGCAGGTATTTAATAACTCTTGATATTCTTCCACTATTCTTTCGATTTAATGCATAAAGCTTCCTTAGATTATTATCCTGACACTTTATTGATGGTATTTTAGAAAATGGGGTGATTTCTTCGAGTTTTAAATTATTTTATTTTTTTTGCAATTTAGGAAATGCATTTACAGAAATGTATTTGTCAGTCCAAAATTGTGCTTCCATGTGAACGAGTCCAGTTTGTCCATGTGTGTCAGTGGCTTATAAGGGTTTGTTTTGTTTCTGCAGTTGAGTCCAGTCCCCTGTATTGTGCTGATTCATCCCCCTCACCTAGCACTCCAGTTTCTGGTAAGGGAATCTACAAGAATCTTATAAATAAACATCTAGGCTTGGTTTCAGTGTATAAATTGTCTTATTATCCTTCTCACAGTCCATTCTCTGCGGCCAGCTGATGTGGATGTGGTCTCTGCTCTGGTTTTGTCTGATGGGGAGAGGTATGTCAACATTTATCACAAGTGCATTAAAATATCAGTTAAGCTTCATTGGAACTGAGGCAGATTTGTAGGTATGAAAAGAGATTAACATACTGTAGATCAACACTTTAGTTTAACTAAAGTTGACCCATTTAATTACTAATTCTCTGAATTTAATAGAACGTTAGCTAAAAATTAAGCACACTGTTTGCTGCTGTCATAGTCCTTCCCACATTCTCTATTGTTAAACCGTCTAATTTTTTGTTATTTCATATTTAAAACTACACTCTTAGGGAAAAAAAAAGGTTCAGTGGGTTTTCAAGGGTTCTTGACTTGATTTTAAAGAACACTTTATGCCAAAAAGGTTCTATATAAGTAGAAATCCTTAAATTAATACTTTCACATTTAACATGTTTTTTAATCATTTTTAGTGATAAAGTATGTTTACGGGCTGTTTCATTCATAAAATTTAATCAAAATAAAACTAAATCCATAAAATGATCCCATGATGGGAACCTCTAAAAGGTTTATGAAGTGCCTGACAGAACCCTTTAAGGTTCTATAGAACCTTTTCTTCTAAGAGTTTATAACATATTTGTATACAATAAACAGCATATCAGCATTGACAATTCATGTGCTATTATAATGCCACCTAAAATGATTAAATTGGGTGTTTTTTATGGCAGATCTGATGAAACCAGAGCCCTGAACATGTTATCTGGTAAGGCAAATAAACAAATAATATCTTTACAGAATCTGCATTATACTCAAATTGCATTAGAATGTCATTATTGAATTTGGTTACACTTTATTTTGATGGTCCACTTTAGACTAAGTATAAGTTTGCAGCTACATTTCAATAACTCTCAGTAGAGTATTAGTAGACTGTAAGGTTAGGTGTTTGGGTTCTGGTTAGTAGAATACAGTATGTAGTAGAATAGTAGAAGTTGATATGCAGTTGCAAATGTACTTATAGTCAGTAGAATGTATGTTGGGGGAGTATCAAAATAAAGTGTTTTGCAAATATTAAGCAGATAGTCTTTTAATTGAGTTGATATGTAGTTGCAGAGTTACTTTTAGTAGAATGTCTAATGTGAACAGTCGTATAAAAAGTATTATCCTGAATTTTCTCTCTTCTCTTTTTTTTTACTGAGTAACATATCGATTGCCCTTCACACATTTTTGTGTGATTTTCAGGTTTGATTAAACCAGATCTCTGTAGAAAGGTTTCGGAAAGAGTTAGTCTGAGTCCTTGAAATGAAAGTCAAGGCCAGGGGAGAGATACACACAACCATGTATCTGAACAATTACACTACTGATTTTTAGATGTTCATTTTCTGAGATATGATAAATTATATATACAGGATTGCTTTTAGCAAAGTAAAAAATAAAAACTTTTATTACAAGGAACCTAACAGGAAGTCCTTCAAACATGTCCCTAATCTCAATCAAATGTGATAATAATGTCTTATTTTAGCATGCACACTTAAGTACTTTGTTTTGGATTGATTCAGTTGGCGTGATTCTATTGGTCTGTTTACTACTGTTTGTGATAGGGTTATCAACATGTCTATTCTGATGTCCTCTGGAAGACCTCTGAAGATTGCAGATTTATTTATTTATTTATCTTTATTTCGCTATGTCCTTTAGTGTTTCTGTACATTTATCTTAAGGAGATAAGGTTTATTTGTATAATTAGTCTAATAATTTGAATAATTTCTCAATGTTTGTCATGAAAATGGCTAACTGATCAAAGATGGAACGAAAGAACGGAAAACAGAAACTGCACTGATATCTGATAGTCGAGTCAATAAAGTAGCACTGACGCATGCTAAGCACAGATGTGTGCATGTGAGGTGATGGTGATATAATGATACTTTGCTGGTATCTCAAAGAGAGACAGAAGGCTTCAATAATTAACTTTCAAGATACAAAATAACATCTTTTCACTTTCTGCCTTAGAAATATTGTTCACCTTTAACCCTGATGTGTCAACTGTTCTACCTGACATAAGGTAATGTAGAAAGGAATTAATATTCACAAATTAATGACAGACCCTACATTTTTTATGTATGTTTACATATACATGACTTTGTGTGACAGGAGTTTAAACATTTTGGAGTCTCTCAGCCCCACTCAGGTAAACATCCTCTACTGAACAAACAGTCAAACCTTTACAAAAGTCGGCCGCTGATGTGCGTTACGTATTTCTGTGTGTGATAAGACTTTCCAGTGATACGGACATTGCCATCGTTGATATTTACTTTAGTTTTGTAATGACAACTCTCAAAGAGATTGGCATGGTAATGGATATGGCAAAGTTAATGTATGGTGAGGTACATGGTGAGGTACATACTCATGTATTATATTTAAACAATGAGCAATCAGAGTCATTACCATCAAATGTTTTGTCATTCTCTCTCAGTGGAAGCTGCTCCTTCTGCTTATACCAGTTGATGAGCTCTTTGCGTGTACAGACCAGGTCAGACATTTCACCACAAATCCGATCAACCTCGATGGCATATCACATGAGACAAACTATAATTCTGTATTATTCTGTATTTATGCTTAGGGCTTCAATGAAAACTTTAATGCAACAGTGAATAGAGTGGAGCAAACGCTGGACTCTCTTCATAAGAAGGTGAAGATTGAAACAAAAGTTTGAATCAGTTTACAATTAATAGAGTTTGTTAACAATAACAGCTTTCTCTCTTCTCTAGTTGAAACATACACTGGTTCATGTTGTTGTTTGGAGTGGACTGTCAGGTGAATCACATGACCGGTCAGTATTAGAGAACATTCTTTAAAACCAAATTCTGATGATATTCTGTGGTGAACAGTTTTATTTTATAAGGTGCTTATGTTTTTAGAGTCTGTAAGTTCCACTGTGAGGAAGGATATGATGAAAACAGACGCAGGCTAGATACAATAGTGCTTATGGCTTCATTGCAGGTATGCACAACGTGTATACAAAACACACACACACTTGTATATATGTGATTTTTGCATATCTACTGTATACAAAAATATTTTGACATGATCAAACATTTTGTGTGCATTAAACAGGAATCAGTCGGTGCTCTTCTAGAGAAAAGAGGCTGGTTCAGCGATCGGGAGGATTTCAGCGCAATGCTTCAGTCCAGTCCAGTGCACATCGATCTGTCAGACCCAGTGAGTCATTTTGAACAGGCCACTAGATAGATAGATTTAAATTGGTGTAAATCTACAAAAAATGTATTTATATTGGTATTATATTGCACATGTATAGCATCAAAAACATTTGTAAAGGTCAGAACCAGTAATAATTCAATTTATTAATTTATTTAAAGTGCACTTGATATTTTAGTTGCATTTGAGGAAACTGAATAACCAAAAATGACTAAATATAAATCTAACCTTTCTAGTGATTCACTGAGTCAGACTTGTATGGAGACTTGAGAGTATGCTATTTGTATTTGATCTGATTTGCCTTTTTAAAAACCACAGAAATGACTCACACAGTGCCATAAACAATCCCACTGTAGCAGTTTTGTATGGATAAATTGGCCCATTATTAAGCACAGTTGTTCTTTTTTGACGTACTTTCAGATGAAAGCCTTTACGTCTGACTCCTCACATGACATAAGCATGTTGGCTTTACAACTCTGGACTAATTTGGTAAGTTTACTATTAATGCAAGCAACGCATGTGTACACTATGTAGAGGTGAAATCCAGGACACCTTACTTTGAAGTGATGAATATCCTGATGTGACTGATAACAGATTGATAATCAGCTCTCGATGATAAGTATTAAACTGAGACCTTATTCAACCTTGAAAACCATCTCGAGCCACTTATCTAATCTTGCCTTTATATGAGGAAGAACTGGAGCCTTTGTTCTAACCAATCCTAATTATGCTCTTTCCAGCTACAGCCAATGGCCGACAAGACTGAGATGGATGGGCGGGGCATAGTCACCATTCCGTGTCCAACTGAGGTGACAGAGATATTTGATTTATGACATCTTCATAAAGTAAACTGCTGTTTCAGAGTGTTACAAAAAAAAGTTCTCTGTACTTTCCAAAGTCTATGTTTTACGCAAGTTTTAGTCCATCGTTTGTGAAAAGAGTATTACACAACTGTGTATTTCAGTACCATCTCATTTGTACATCACTTGTAGCACTGATGTTGTTCAATATGTGTGTGAGTAAGTGACGTTTATATGTTCAAGTCTGAACGTTCTTTTTTTTTTTTCTAAACAGCCAGAAACATGCACATATGCTTTACTAAACCTGTTGTTCTGTCCTCCTAGGAAAAGCCGTTTTTGCGAACACAGATAAACTCAAACTTGGCAGAGCTCATTATCTCACAACCAGAGGATCCCTCTCCACTTCTCGACCCAGTGAGTCCATTCTCACCATAAGCTCACCCTGTTGCGTTGACGTATATTTCTCACTTGTGCTGCATCTGACCTTTCAGGTGATGGGGAGTGAGCTCATCTGTGAGGACAGGTCTCCATCTTCCAGCATCCCTACCTCAGGTAAACAGGGATCTAACACTTGGAACATTTTTCTTGGAATTATGGGAGTTTTTTAAGCTCCTTTCTGTCTGTCTCTTCTGTAGTCCATGCCCTACGGCCAGCCGACATCAAAGTGGTGGCAGCGATTGGTGATTCTTTGACGGTGATTATACATATATTCACAAATATACACTTTCTGTTCAAAAGTTTGGGGTTGGTAAGATTTTTTTAAATCTTTTTGGAGAAAAAAAGTGTATTATGTTCACCAAAGCTGCATTTATTTGTTCAAAAATGCAGTGAAAACAGTAATATTGTGAAATATTATTATGTATATATTTTTTCAAATGTATTTTATTTCTGTGATGGCAAAGGTGAATTTCCAGCATCATTGCTCCAGTCTTCAGTGTCACATGATCCTTCAGAAATCATTCTAATATGCTGATTTGGTGCTCAAGAAACATTTCTGATTATTTCCAATAGTGAAAACAGTTGTATCATTTGCTAATTTGCTGTGATATAATGTGAGTGACAGACAGGATGTCCAGTGAACACATCATCAGAGAAGAGATGAGATTGCATTGCTGGAGGGAGGGGAAATTATATTGATGAAAGATTATGAGGGCACATCCATTAAAAAAATGATGTGCACGAATAAATAATATATAATAAATACTGCAATATTCCATAAAAAAAGAATTGTCCATATTGATTTCCTGGAGAAATCAAAAAAATCTTACTGACCCCAAAATTTTGAACCATAGAGTAAATGTTACTTTTGTACATTATTTTGTGCAGTTTTGTGATGTAATTTCTTTTGCCCATAAAAAACAGGCAGCCAATGGGGTGGGTGCTGCACAAAACAACCTCCTGGGTGTGATCACAGAGTATCGCGGCCTGTCATGGAGGTGAGTGTCTATCCTGATCATATTGTAAACCATCAGTTTAGTGCAGACAAATGATGCTGGTTTAGGCTGCGTTTACACTTGGCATTAACATGCGACCTGTATCCGGATGATGTCCACATACACATTGAAAAGACAAAAACGCGTTTCTGATTGGAATGTAATCTGATCAGTGTGACCTGGTCCAGAGGTAGTCGAGGACGCATGGTTCGTAATGCATGGAAACGCAATCTAGCCATCATCTCTGCGTTCACAGGTCGACATCATATAAATCCCGGCCAACTCTCTCTGAAGGCTGTTGGAAAATAATGGACGGACTCAGTTTTGACAAGAAATTAAACGTATTTCAACTTGACAATAATTTTAAACTAGTTATTTATGATAATTATGATATCCTCTGTGTCATCTTTCATTTTAATTGTGCAACATTATCTGAATCTGTGAGCTCTCCTCTCAATGGAATGCGATCAGATATCTAGATATAGAGACCACCTGATGTGAACAAATGTGAACGTGCCATGTCCTGATTGACTGATGTGATCGCATGTTAATGCCAAGTGTTTTATCCCTATGATTATTGGGGAAAGAATCTGATTGATCAATGATCTCATGAAGCAGAAGACAGTCATGTTTCATTTTGTTCGCCTCTCTTTTATTCTCAGCATCGGCGGAGATCAGAACCTTACAACTATAACCACCTTACCAAGTATGTGCAAGCTCTCATATTACTGTGATGCTCTCATTATTATGTAGGCTGACAATTTCTGATTAATCATTGATTGGAAATGTAATAAACTTTTGGAATTTTTTTAATTACTTAATAGCTGATCATTAGTTTATAAATAGCTGCTTTTTTAATCTCTACCCTTATACTAACTTGAACTAGTCCAAGGCTGAACGCTTGAGTTGAGTGTCATGCTTGATTCCCTCCTTAACAAAGAGCAAGCCAAATGTGTTTACCCTTACTATTCTCTTTACCTTTGCCATTTTCAAGGAATCGATAGGCAAGTGAATTAGATTTTGAGTGATTATGTATATAAGATAATGTTTGTTTGTTATTTAGATATATTGAGAGTTTTCAACCCTTCACTGACTGGCTATTCCACGGGAAAAGGAGATGAGGATTCTGCACAAAGTTTTCTGAACCAAGCAGTACCAGGATCCAAAGCTGAGTGAGTTTCTCATCTTATAAACCAGTTACCAAATAAATGAATGAGTATGAAGCATTTTATGTGTATATATATATATATATATATAATCTTTCAGATTAAAGGGTGATTTTCACAAAAATGTAGGCTACTTTCTGCAAGCTTTCTTCAAGGTAAATTTAGGTGTCTTTCCAAAAAAGGACTGTAAAGAGGTTAATAGTTGTGGGAAGGAGGAGGTGGGAACCGGCGAACATTTAACAAACTTTAATTCCAAAATAAACAAACACCAAACGAAAGTAAAAGATAGCAGTCCCTCACGGACGACTGCCGCACACACATAAACAAAACATAACGTAAAATCCAGGCCTAGTCCTCTCTCTTCCTTCACTGTCGTCGCTCTTCCTTTTATGCCCCTGTAGCTCCTCTGTGAGAGATACGAGGCAGGTGCGGCATTTTCTCATGGCTCTCGGCCCAGTCCTGCTTGCCACAAGGACACTTTCAGACTCAGACGCATACATTTATGCACACCACAGCACACACGAAAAAAAACTTTATAGAAAAAAACTTTTCCGAATTCATTGTATGTGTACAATGCAACAGCAAGAGCTTGTTTACATTTTAGACAAGTCATGTTGCCATACAAAATAAGACCACATGGAGATGCCAAAAAAAGAGCGCACACACAAGGTTTGTTTGTGCATCAGTAGGCCTAGTCTGTATTTCAAACAGCCCGATGCGTGAGGCAGAAAATGACAAAGCTCGTGTTTTAAAGCGCAACAGACACTGGAATGAATAATTCACTAACGCAACGTGAGTCTCTATTCTCTGCCATCTCTGATGTAATAAGCCTGGTTTTCTTTACATTAGCGCTATTTGGACTGTTTTTTGAATAAATTCGCTTACTGGAACATTGGACTGAAAAATTTCGTGTAGATTATCGGCTTAAAATGATGTGATCGCAAACAGAGAAGCGAAATGGGGTAAAAGGCAAAGGGTAGACATTTCCGCCTACCAGTGTTACATGTGCTTGTGCCACTGTAGATGCTCAATGTGATAAACTCCCGACTTCTAATTATCATCTAACTGTGTGACGTAAATTACGTTAATGACGCAATTTCACCTGCTTCAGTCATTTATTTGCGATAAATTATTTTAACGCGTTAAGAATTACAAATTAATCGCATGCGCTAACACGTTATAACGTCGACAGCCCTAAAATCTATTATAATAATATCATTACAATTTAAAACATTATAAATATAATTTCTGTCACTTTTGATCAATGAATGGCATCCTTGCTGAATAAAAAGTATATATTATTATATATTTTAAATCTTACAGACCCCAAACTTTTGAGTAAAATCCAATTTTTTTTCATTTTGCAGTGATCTGGTCAGTCAAGCCCGTGCTGTCATTACAAGAATGAAAGAAGACTCGGTTAGTCATTTGCAAAATTTCATACATTCACACACATTTGCTTTTCTATTGTGGTTGGAAATGTTGTCATAATGTAATGAGTTAATGGTATGTTCAACCCTCCGATTTTCATTAAGGTATTATTTAGTTTGCTTATATGTTATTTGAACTATTTTCTATCAGGTTTTACTATTCTTGTGACAGATATTTAGTCCCCACAATGTAGGCAAAACCTGACCTGCACACACAAGCATGGTGCTAAATCTGAATCTCATTCAGACTATCTGAGTATTTCTGTCTCTTTTCAGCGAATTGATTTCCAGAATGATTGGAAGATTATCACGGTCTTCATTGGAGGAAATGACCTGTGCGCCCACTGCTCTGATAGTGTACGCTGATATTAATAAAGCCGGTTTATTTATTATCAGTTTCATTAATAGATCTACAATTATATAGTGTCTCTACTTCTCTTTATTATTCTCTTTCTCTATCTCTCCTCAGCGATACCATTCTCCTGATAACATTGTGAAGTATATTCGTGAGGCTTTGGACATTTTACATAATGAGGTGAGGCATTTTTGGCTTCAAAATGTAAACACGGAAATAAGGATTTAAGATTTTTTGAAAAAAAATTAAGAACAAAAATACTATGGAATTCTAAATGGAGAATAATTGTAAAAATATGTCTTTTTCAAATCTAAAGTGTCTGAAAAAATAGTTAAACACACACAATTTCTATTAATCAGGGATGCCAGATTATTGGTAGTAAACCGACACCAATCTTAAAATGTAAATCCCAGCTGCATGTATGAGTTCAATCATGTCTTCTTCTCCAGGTCCCTCGTGCCCTGGTGAACCTAGTGGAGCTCCTGGATATAGTTCCACTGCGCCGTCTCCATCAGGACACCAGTTTAGGCTGCCCTACCTGGATAGTCAAGTGAGTTTTGCCCTACAAACAACTGGTTCTTCTGATTTCCGCTAGACTCAGTTAGAAGACTTCATTTCTGAAAGTTTTGGTACTGTTCATGTTTGTCTTTCACTATTTTGCTTTGTGTTCAATTTTTTAGTATTATTTGTGGCTGTGTTCTGAAACCCAAAGATGAATCTTATGAATTCCAGATGTTGCAGGAGTTTAACCAAGCCTATCAGGTACACAACTTATTACATGAAAATGAATAAAACAAATTATGTAAACGTCTGTATATTTATTATGAATTCATTTTGTGAAAACAGCAGTATATTTATTGTGAATGTGAGGTTTTGATTATTTATAATATAAAGCAATTATACAGCTATAAATACTTAGTAATATTATTAATGTTAATGTAACTGTGTTAAATGACCTATTAATATTGAATATATGCTGTGTTGTGTTTTATTCTCAGCGTGGTATGAGGGAGCTGGTGGAGTCTGGGCGATATGACACACATGATAACTTCACCGTGGTCGTTCAGCCATTCTTCAGAAATGTGTTTCTCCCCTTGCTGGAGGTGCTGAACAATCTTATTTGAACAAACCTAAAATCGAACTAATCGTTACTACTGCTTGATACACTTGTTCTCATTCTCTTTCTGTCATTATTTCCATGGTCTTTTAGAATGGGAAACCTGACCGTTCCTATTTCGCTCCGGACTGTTTTCATCTCAGTCAGAAAGCTCACACGCTCATGGCTCGGGCTCTCTGGAACAACTTGGTGAGTATGAGAAATAAAAAGATAGATACACAGAATAGTGTATAAACCTACTTATATTTTATGAATATATTACTCCCTCTTTGGCCCTTTTACTCAGATGGAGCCTTTAGGTAATAAGACAGATAAGGAGGATTTTACTGCAGGTGTCCCTCTTAAATGCCCAGAAAAGGTGAGTTTAGTTTTACATTTTCTAACATAAAATAAACTCTATAATTCTGTCACATGGTAACACTGTTTCATAATCTTCTTTAGTCCTCCCCCTATTTGAAGACCTATCATAACAGCAATTACACATACAAAACCCCTCCTCCTACTCCTCCACCCACAACAGTAAGTCACACAAATGTATTATGTATGATGTTCATAAAATATAATACTGCCTTAAAGTGATAAAAATGTATTATGAAATGATTTCTCCCTATCATTTTAGAATTGGGGAAGTGATTTCTCATGTGTGGATACAGCACCCTCTGACACTGTACCAACATCTGGTAAGAGAGAGTACAAATGTCTCTCCTCTCTGGTAAAAGAGAAAAAAATTTTTTTACCATCAAATAACTAATTAACTAACTAACTAACTAACTAACTAACTAACTAACTAAGGGCAAAGTAGATTAAATGTATATTCTGAGAGGTCTTCCCCTGATGATGTGTTTCTATCAGTGTTGTCTTTTGGTTTTTAATCTAAATTTAAATGTATGTAAAATTATAAAAGATGTTGTCACTAGAGCTGAAATATTTTGTTAATGAAAAGTAGCTTGAATTTACAAAATACCATGCTGTAATCTCAAAAAAAGTATTAAGGAGGATAAAATAAAGATTAGTAGGTCTAAATGCAAGTAAAAGCAGAAACCATAATTATGTGCATAGGTTTATGGATTGAGACAATAGAGACAAGACAGGCTTTCACTGTGTACAGACACCTTATTATCTTTCTAAGTCCGAGTACCCTGCAATGGAGCTGTGTTGTATCAGGTATCCAGGATAGTCACCTTATCACATTTCTTTCTCAGTTCACATGCTGCGTCCAGGTGACATTAAAGTGGTGGCGTCTCTGGGAGATTCACTCACAGTAAGTATGGGTGTATGTTTGTGTATATTGCTGTGTTTTGTCATGTTGTAAACACACCTCTCTCTCTCTCTCTCTCTCTCTCTCTCTCTCTCTCTCTCTCTCTCTCTCTCTCTATCTCTCTCTGCATTTGTCAGGCTGGCTTTGGTGCAAAAGCTGAAAACCTTCTGCAGTTGGCAGATGAGGAGCGAGGAGTTTCCTGGAGGTGAGTTTGTGTCAGCCTATGCTTATGCTTATGGATTTTTTTTTATATATATTCTCTGCTTGTTTTCATATAAAGTGTCTATGTTTAATTTGATTTTTACAGCATTGGTGGGGATGATTCTTTGGAAACTGTCACGACATTGCCAAGTGAGTATTTTCTTATGTAACACTTTGTCATTTTTATTGGTTGTTATTAGCAGTGTTGCTTAGTAAAGAGACTCTAATCGCTCTAAACATTATTATCAGATTTGATTCTTGTTTAATAACATAATGATCACCAGTGCCCTGCATCATTATTTGTTATCAGACATCCTTAAGAAGTTCAATCCAAGTGTCTTCGGCTTTTCAAAAGGAAAAAGTAAAAGGCCAAATGGCTTCAATATGGCAGTGAGCGGTGCCAAAGCCAAGTGAGGAACACACATACACATATACACACAAACACAGTTCACAGTATCGACTCATCTAATGGCTTCTTTCTCTCTGTTCAGTGATATACCAGCACAAGTGAAGGATCTTATCACAGCTTTAAAGGAGAGCATGGTCAGTATGTTTATATAACCTATTAAGTTGTTATGAACCATTTTGTGGTGAATAAATGAAAAAATACATACAAATGACAAAGTTTGTTGTCTTTTGTCATTATATAAATACACTTCCCGTCCAAGTTGCTGTTTGAATTTAAATAGGCAAATGCTTAAGAGTCCATGATTGGATCATTATTGCAGTGATTATTATGTTTCTAGAATGTTATATATTTGGCAACAGTTCTTCTAACCCTAATTGATGGAGTGTGTAGTTTTTCATTTCTTAAACAACTATTTTTGAGTTTAGTCATGTTTAGAGTTTGCTTTTGATCTCCTTTTCTGTTCTGTTCATGTCTGTTTCTAGGTTGGTTTTCTTGTTGTTAATTACTAGTAGGAAGTAGGAAGACACATCATAGCTGTTTTCATCAAGAGGTGCATCAACTTTTGGTCAAGATCTTTTATTGACAATGCAAGAGTCAAGCACTCCTTAAAGTCTACTCCAGCACATCCCAAAGACTTTCAATGAATTTAAGGCCTTCTTTCACAATTCGAGCCTGATGAATCTTGGCTTTGTCATCCTGGAATATGGCCATGATGTGTTTTCCTACATGGTTGTTTAAGAAATGAAAAACTACACACTCCATCAATTAGGGTTAGAAGAACTGTTGCCAAACATATAACATGCTAGAAACATAATAATCACTGCAAAAATGATCCAATCACAGACTCTTAAGCATTTGCATATTCGAATCCAAACAGCGACTTTTTTTCAGCCGGGCAGTGTATATTTTGTATGTGCCAACCAGTTGCTGCACAAAGCAAATTCCACCAATTGTTGTGTGACAATAAAGACAATAACCTAATTTATTCAAATAAATGTTTTTATGCCACACTACACTCTTTTTTACAGGAAGTGGACTTTGAGAAGGATTGGAAGCTGGTGACACTGTTTATTGGGGGTAATGACCTTTGCCAATACTGTCATGACCGGGTGAGTGGATGATTCTTAATAAAGGCTTTCATCTCCCCATCATAAATGGTTTCTTCTTATGCCATAGAACCTCAGCAGTGACCTTTAAGCAGCTAAAATACATTCTGATATTAGCTAACAGAGATGTGCCATTGCGTCATTGCCATTGTGTTGTTTTTTAAGACCAGCAAACAATAATTCAATTTATGTTTCTGTGTTGTGTTTTTCTCTTCCCAGGCTTCTCTGTCCCCTTCTAAGTACATCGGTCACATCAGAGACAGTCTGGACATGCTGTTCAATGAGGTGAGACGGATGCACATACCTGATCACATTCTTTCAATGGGTAAATCTCATGAAAACATGTCTGGCCACTGTAGAAGCTTGTTTCCAACACGGAATAAAGAATAAAGGTAATTGCCTTTTCAGCTCGCAATTCGGATCTTCAGCTCGAAAACTCATAATTATGAGTTTATATCTCACAACTCTGAGAAAAAAAGTCAGAATATGCGATATGCAATTTTTCTCCTGCAATTGCGAGTTTGCGCAAAATACTTTATTTCTTGTGATTCTGAGTCAAAGAATATTGAGATAAAAAGTTACTTAGAAAATAATTTTGCCTAACGAAAATAAGGCTTTTTGCACAGTGACATTATTTTCATGACAATTACACACATGTACACATATAATTAACACATTTAAAATGATGTTGTGTGTGTCTGTGTAGGTTCCCAGAGTGCTGGTCAATTTTGTGGAAATCTTAGAGATCAATGATCTGCGTATAGTAAAGAGGGACACATTGGGCTGCAGCCTCCTGCAAAAGTAAATCAATTAATCAATGAAATATTAAACATTCATCTGAAAACCTGTGTAAATTTCATGTTCTTATGTACACTAACAGCATTTTCATGACTGTGTGTGTGACAGGAACTTGTGTCCATGTTTTCTGAATCCCACTGAGAACTCTCGAGAATTGAATGAAATAAAGAAGGTCAACAAAGATCTGCAGGTCTGTAGCCAATCAAGTTGTCAGTTCATTTATAACTGATCAGCTGAGTGGGCTTTGGTTTATCTTGATCTTCAATAATAAAAGTGTTGTTTTCCGTGCCAGATGGAGACTAAAAAGCTGGTGTATGGGGGACGGTATGACGGAAGACAGGACTTTACGGTGGTGCTACAGCCCTTCTTCGAGAACTCTGCTGTTCCGATGATCGAGGTTAGCTTCCTTAAAACATCTCTAACAGAGCTCATGTTTCATGAGATCACATTAACACATTTTTAAATATGTTAATAGCTATCAAACTTCAGTATCAAACTTCAGTATCAGGGCCAATGTTAACAGATGAAATGTCTCTCTATGCTTTAGGATGGCACACCAGACCTGACTTTCTTCTCTGTGGACTGTTTTCATTTCTCTGACCGTGGACATGCAGAGATGGCTATTTCGCTCTGGAACAACATGGTAAATACACTTGCACACCATTTATGAAAATCTCACAGAAACTTTCCTGCATTTAACAGCACTTCTGTATTGTGGTTTTAAGCTGGAGCCTATGGGGAGTAAACAAAACTACAATAATTTCACATATGACCGCAGTAAGATTCACTGTCCCACAAAGGTGAGTAAATAACCAATGGAAACTGGAAGAGAACAATAACCAATATATGATAAAATGGTCTTTCAAATAATGATTTTCCTTCGTATCTTCTCCAGGAGCATCCCTTCATTTTTACAAAAATAAACAGTGGCTCTGACATCCCTACAACTGCCGTTCCCACTACAGTTGCCCCGGGCTACCCTCTCCCCGCAGATTGCCCCAATGATTCTGTGCCAGCCTGGGCAGCTGCCATTCTGGCTGTAGGAGGCTTGGTGATTGGTTGGGGCATAACCTGGATGATCTTCTACTACAGAGAACGAAGGAACAGAAAGAGAAACCAGACTAACGAAATGAACGGAACGAAGTTCTAATAACTTTTTTTTAAATTGCATATATAAAGTTAATTATTTTACAACAGACTAAACCCATGCCTAAGCATTCCCCTAAAATAAATATTTTTGTATTTTTTAATTAAAAGCATATATATATATATATATATATATATATATATATATATAGTTTTAACAGGTGAGGATATTTTTTACCTCAAACCCTCACAAATTCACATACATTCTGTTTGTTTTTGAAAGTGTTCAGATGTCAGTAAATTAATTTATTGCTGTAAATTATTTATACAACAAATAATTTTGATACTTAAATAAACAAAAGTACATCAGTCATTATATTTTCATTTCATATTCACATACATTCTGTTTGTTTTTGAAAGAGTTCAGATGTCAGTAAATTCATTTATTGCTGTAAATTATTTATACAACAAATAATTTTGATACTTAAAGTACATCAGTCATTATATTTTCATTTGAAAGTAATTGAAAATGAAATGTTTAATTTTATTTTATTATTTGTTGTTTGATTGTGTTATATGTATATTATAAAATGTTTAGGGTTTTGCTTTTGACCCTGAAGTGTTTCCATGAGCAATACAATCATTTTTTGTTAAACCAAGCCTGTATCTGACTATATCAATACACACGTGTAATATGTTTAACTGTATATTTGTAATTCTATTCTTTTTGCCACTATTTGATACTGTTACTGAAAAATAAGAATTACAACTTCGAATATATTTTCTTTTTTTGTGTGTATTTTGTTAATCTTTTTTTAAATCTTCTGTTCTCTTAACTTTTGTATTTCGTTCCTTTTCTTTTCTGTTCAAGCTCATCTGGTATGACCAAATATTAAATCAGTATCCAGTCAGTGACTTTCAGTTTTTCACCAATAGACGGCAGATTCGCCAGTAGCGCAACGAGCTTAGACTAAAAGCCTAAAAGAAAAGTTACGATAAATATGACTGAAATATTATAATAAAGTAAACAAAATCATTGTTAAATGTATGATCATTTTGATGCTCAGGAATGGGGAACCATGGCTTGAAAACATGCAATAAACAAAATTGGAATTAATTAATTTTAAGAATTAAATTCCGTTTTAATCACGTTGATATGGCTGAAGAAACGCACTCTTGTGCGAATCAAGCTCAATAAATTGATTACAAAATATAAGTAAATAAATAAATGCCACGTGTAATTCCCTTCCAGGTGGATTTTTATCAGAGTAGGATCAAATCCACCTGGAAGGGAAACCAAATACACAAATAGCAAGACGTTGAACAATAGAAAATACCATTAACAATTAAGTTGCTTTCAACAGGTCAAAAGTTTGCCTTCAAACGATTAAATATTCATGAAAAGGTCATTAATATTGACGTAACTGCTTGTAACCAAGTGAATGACGTCATTGTGACCACCACCTAGCGGCCGTTACTGGAAGCTCTGCATGCAGAACTCGGCACTGAAGATGGCGGAGGGGGAATTAAACGTCGACAGTCTCATTTCTCGTCTTCTTGAAGGTAAGATTTTTGAACGTGAATGCATTTTAACGGTCACACAAACATACCCGGTAAGTATGTATGTGTCGTAATCTGTTTTTCTGTTGGTGAATAGGGAATTGTGCGCGTAAAGATAGCTTAGCTTCGCGTCTCTGCGCCCTGTTTACAAACACGGCTGTGGCCCCGGGGTTTGGTCAGCCTTTATACCAGTGCTGGGAGTTTTAGATTAGATCAAACCTTGCCTTTATCTAGCGAAGCAGGAACGAGACGTGAGGGCCTGGAGTTTATACATCAGTTGTTCAAAGAAACCGAGTAAATGAGAGAGAGGGCAGGACGATGCAGTGTCCGCTGCGTCGTTTACTTCACGCGAATGTAACCGACGTAATTCTGATTCTCCATTCGACTCAACTCACACTATATTTACGTTAGTAGCCTAGCCTATACAACGTGACCGTGTACTTCTCCTAACCTTCTCTTTATTAATGTTATAAATGTGTTTTCTAAAATCCTATTGCATGTACTATGTACATCGTTACGCTATTCTCTTAGTAACATCGCACTGTTTTTTCTCTAAATAACGTTAAATTCAGTTCTTATTTTTATATTGCTTTTTCCTCAGAGGACTACAATGAATCCTCTTCATAATCAAACAATAATTATTCTCCTCATAACATTGCACTTGTATTCTTTTAATAACGTTACAATGCATTCCCTTAATGACTTTGTATTCTGTAACGCGTTACAGTGTAACAAGAACGTTACGAGGAGAATACAAAGTAGTTTCACTAAGGGAATGCAGTGTAACGTTATTAACAGAATACAAGTGCAATGTTAGGCTATGTTATGAAGAGAATATTTATTGTTTGATTATGAAGAGGATTTATTGTAGTCCTCTGAGGAAATAACTGAATCCACACTATTCTTTTCATAAGGTTACACTGTATACTATTAGTAATGTTTCTCTTTATTCCAGCTCGTCTCATCTGAATGAGCAGGTGGAGCAGTGCCCCACCAAAATATATAAACTGGAACAATAATATAAATAATAAATATTTTCAGCATTATGCAACAAATACTTTTCTGTTTTTCTAGAGTAGACTATTTTAAGTCATTAACCGGTTAGTTCACCCAAAAATGAAACCGTTCATTTACTCACCCTCATGTCATTCCAAACCCGTAAGATTTTTGTTCATCTTCGGAACGCAAATTAAGATATTTTTAATGAAATCTGAGTGATTTCTGTCTCTCCATTGACAGCTACGCAACTAAAATGTTTAGCCTACGCTTCAAAAAGTTCATAAAGAGATCGTAAAACTAATTCATATGAATCGAGTGGTTTAGTCCACATTTTCTGACAAGACACGATCGCTTTATACGCTAAACAGATTGATTTTAGGCTTTTATTCACATATAATTTTACATTCATCCATTTTACAATCTCTTTCTAAACTTTATGAAGCATCAAAGTGGTAGTTGCGTAGCTGACACAAGGACAGAATTCACTCAGATTTCATTAAAAATATCTACATTTGTGTTCCGATGATGAACGAAAGTCTGGTTTGGAACAACATGAGGGTGAGTAATTGATGACAGAATTTTCATTTTTGGGAGAACTATCCCTTTAAGTGAGCAGGATATTAAAATTTAATGCATGGCTTCGCCAGGCAGGTATCATGATACTAAACAGACAGAAAGTGCCTTAGCCCTGTCCAGCTTTACAGCACCTCATTGGAAAAATGGAACGCAGTAATTGAGAGTAATTGGGCAGATTTGAGACAGCCCAGCTTACTTTTTACAATATCTTCGTAAACCTCGCTCCAGACCAAGACGATATCAGTCCGCTTCAGCTAGGCTATGTGTATATTAGTCTGAATCAGGTCAGTAACTAGTTGGCATGTCTGTTCTTTCTCAACAAGGCTTATGTGGAGTATCATATCAAATTAATGAAAGTATAAATATATGGCTGCATCCGAAATCACATAGTCTCTTGAGTAAGTGCTTATTTTGAATAAGTAATTACTCCACAACCGCTAAAAAGTCTATAATCTATTTAGTATGAATGTGTTGTAGTAATGTAATCTGGACGTGCTAAATTCACCATGGTGTCATTATCATGTGACCTACCAGCAACAGTTACATCGCTTCACTGCCATTCACAAATCCTCTGCTGTGGCATCATGGGATAGTAAAGTGTCCATTTTATGCACACTTCAGAATCTCGCCGGTAGTAGTAGGTCATCCTGGTACTTTTTGCCTACCCTTTATGAGTACTGTGAATTCAGACATACTTCTTTTGTCACATATAGTTTTTTGCCTACTATATGGTAGGGAAGTATGCGATTTCAGATGCAGCCAACATGTGTGCTGTGCGTACTTAGTCCATCATTAGAGCATCACCATCAGGCTGAATTACGCAAGGACACTAGACATCTGCCAAAAGTGTCTGCATGTGTTCAGCAATTAGAAAATAAAGCTTACAAATTGTTTATCCTAAACTAGCGCTAAGACCCAGAATTTGCCCTCCCTACATTTAGTCAGGAGCCGCTACTGCTGCATTCCCTTTATTACTTTGTATTCTCCTTAGTTACATTGAATACTCATCATAATGGTAAATGAACACTATATATTCTCTCCATAACATTACACTGTATTCTCTAAGGAATGTTACACCGTATTTTCTCTTACTATACACATTAACTTTACTGTGTAACTTAACTTAAATATAAAGATTAACTTTTTTCTCAGTATGAAGTGAATAAGTTGTAAATGGAATGCTAAAGATTTGTTCTCTGTTACATTTAATCGTCTTCTGAATCTTAAAATACATTCCTTTCATAGTGTTGCACTGTATTATTATCAGAACATTAGATACATTACATAATATTTTATTACCATCTTCTGAAATCTGGTTTATGGCTGCTTTGTTTGCTCTGTAACTGTTCCTCTACTGTAGACTGGATTGTTGGCTTTAGTGTGTGCCATGGTTTTTACTTTTCTGCCTTTATAGATGCTGGAACCATTTATTATCCTGTATAGTAGATATTAGAGAGATTTTTGAGTAGTAGTAGAAAGACCAATGTTGCTGTCTCAGGGGAATTCGGTTAGGATCTACCATGGGGGTATTTCGGTCCATCTCAGTGACTTTTGTTGCTACACAAACTTTTGATAAAGGAAAGCGCCATGGATTATTGCACCATCCTGATAACCGATATGGCTCGTGCCCGTCCATCTGTCCCAACAGCCTCCTGCTGACCCTCACTCAGCAATGCCATCTGTGATTCTCTGTGACCCTAACGTCCCACTTCTCGGTTCCTCACACATTTCGATTTTTATGGTCTCACAAACATATCTCTGTAAGTTTCTCTCATGTTCCATCTGTGTCTCTCGATCACACTCCTCGATCTGTGAAGATCAAGCTGCCTGCTGACATACCCACAGTGGTCGGAGAGGACCGTCTAATGGCTGCCCATCAGGACTTGGATAATCTTGTGAATTGCTGTAAAATGCTGTAGTGGGAAAGTGAATCAGTTTAGTCTGTCTGTGTCATTTCTTTCTTATGTATTGTTATGCAATATTACGACCCTAAAATGATTAACAAGGAATCAGAGCGAGGAATTAGTTTTAAAATTCCTCACAAATTGTAGTCGATTGCCACTTTGAACAAGTTGTTTCTAGCCAGCTCCTAATCTAGCTCAGACTGGTCTGGACTGTGGCTTGTCAAACACACACACACACACACACATACACACAATCAGACTTTCCTTATGTTTAGTCATGCTGCAATAACAGGGACATTTCATCAGCTCATAGACTTTTACACACTCTCAATCTGTACAAATGGCACCATGCTTGCAATCTCATAAAGTGTTCTGCACTTTATACACGCACAGTAGTTGGGGTTACAGCATTCTTTTCAAAGAGTCTCCAACATTTCTGGTCTGTGTGGGATATTGTGAGGGTGGACGGCCTGAAGACTAAAATGGTTAGTGCTATTATATAACCATAATCATGGCTTTAAGAAAAGTACAATTTTTCCTTCTTGGTGACATATACTGTCTTTGCGCTATTGTACTTTTTCTCCCCATACACACTTTTCTAATCTGTCATTCTCCCTGTCTCAGAGTGAATTATAACTAGTAAGTTCTCACTTATAGTTTCTCTCCATCAAATTACGTTCTTGGACAAACCGCTCTGCAAAATGGTTGTTTAACAATAAGACAGTCTCGACTGTCAAGGCGGGCACATTCCTGCTGAATTCCAGACACTCTCAAGATTCCCACTCACATAAACAGCAACATTCACTGAAATTATGTGAGCAGGACATGACATATAAAAATGTTTATTTATTATGATATTATGAACATTACTGTTTTGTAGTTTGGTAAGATTTTTAAATTGTTTTTGAAAGTTTATTTAGCTCATTAGGGCTGCATTTATCTTATCAATTGTACAGTAAAACAGTAAAGTTGTCAAACATAACTATTGTTAAATAACTGTTTTATATTTTAATGTAAATATAATTTACTCCTGTGATAGCAAAGCTTTTCAGCATCCACCATTAGACATTGATTGGATAAAGGCATCAGGTGTCATTGTCAGCCTGACATCTTGCACAGCAAGTCTGCGTCCTAAATCGCCTCATTCACTATTCCCTACATTGGTCCACTAATATAGTTCATTTGAGGGAGTGAATGAAAACGAGTGAGTGAATTTGGACACTGAGTGTGCCGGAAGGGCTTTTGCTTTTGAATCGTTTGTGCTTGCTGTTTAATAATTATTTGAAGTATCAAACTGGCAGCTCCAGTAAAAAGATAAAAATATTTATCTTGTACTCTGTCATGGAAACTATGTATAAACCTTAATTAAACAATTTAATAATCATTTAAAAAGGAATTTATACCTGTATGATATTACGCTGTAGCCACATTGGACAAGCCATTTGGAAAATGGATGGATGGATGATTCAGCTGCAGGCGCCATCCTCTGGTCAGACGTGCGAATCTCACAAATTACACAGTGCATTTTGGGTATTCTATAGCCGTTGAGTGTACATCGGTTGTACACTCGTTATTGTGGGATTGAATGTGTGTGCACGACAAATTGCTGTCCCTTCAAATAGACCCCTATTTAAGGGGTATAGGGGGTGATTTCGAGTACAGCCCAATACTTTTTTGACTATTCATTGACAAAGTCCACTTTGCAGCCTGTTCTGGCCCACTTAGACAGGAAGAGACCTGTCTGACAAATAGGCCTATGTGAAGTTTCCAACCATGGTTTTTAAATGTTTATAGTGCTTATCTGAAATAGTTACTACCATAAACCGGTGTGAAAAAAAAAAAACGTATTTAAATAAGTACTGATTTTTTCCTCAGTCAAACCAAAATATACAGTTCTTCTCATAGATATCTAGTTACGTCCCCTGAGCAAAACTCTGAATATCTTCCAAAGATTTGATGTTGCAATCCAAAAGTTGGCAAATCCAGTGGCTGGTTCTTCCTCAGAAGCGCTCATGCAGGACTTTATAAACATGCCTTTGTTTCTGAGCACTAAAAATCAGCATTTTCAAAAATCAGATTAATCAGTTTGCCAGATTGAGAGTGTCTATTTATGTGTGCAATATGCTTCAGTGAATGACCTAATGGTATGTGGGCCAATTTGTGATGAGTGATTCGAAAATCACACGTTTGACCCAGTTATTGAGGCTGCAGTAAAGTTGTCACACTTAAGGATTAACAAACGATGTTAACCAGATGTTAACTAACGTTGATGTCTACTGTTCCAGTGCGAGGATGTCGTCCAGGGAAGATCGTTCAGATGACGGAAGCAGAAGTTCGAGGACTCTGCATTAAATCTCGAGAGATCTTCCTCAGCCAGCCCATCCTGCTGGAGTTGGAGGCTCCACTTAAAATCTGTGGTAGGTTAGATACTTTCTTTCTCCAGAGCGGAGAACATTTCTGCTGTTTTAATTACATTCCTTCCCCTCTATCTCTCAAGGTGTTGAAAATTTGTGTGTAAGTAGAGCAGGGTAAAAATATGAATGTAATGAGGATAGGTTTGAGGTCATTTCTCTTCTCTCTGTGGCACACCTGAGACCCGTATGTGTCATTAACCTGAATTTTGGGTGATAAGATCTTTAGGCCTTTTTTTTTTTCTTTAAGCCTAATTTAACTAAATCCATGTAACTTTATTGATTTGTGATGTCAATCATTTAAACTCTCTCTCTCTGTCTCTAGGTGACATCCATGGGCAGTACACAGATCTGTTGAGGTTGTTTGAATATGGCGGTTTTCCACCAGAGGCAAACTATCTGTTTCTGGGTGATTATGTGGACCGAGGGAAACAGTCTTTGGAGACCATCTGCCTCCTACTGGCCTATAAGATCAAATACCCTGAGAATTTCTTCCTCCTGAGGGGAAATCACGAGTGCGCCTCCATCAACCGTATCTATGGCTTCTACGATGAGTGTGAGCATCTGAGCACATATATACATGCATATATAAACACATCAAATATTAAAGGTCCCATATTGTTAAAACTGAAATGTCCTGGCTTTTTTCATGATAACAGAGGTCTAGGGGCTATGAAACTACCATATAAGTTTCAAAACAGTCAATCCACAAACAAATGCACACAGCCTACATAAAGTAGCTGTGCATTTTCACGAGCCGTTGTGACTTCCGTATAAATGTGAGCTACTCAGTCACCGCCTTCAGTCCAACCCCGAACACTGCCCACTGTCAGGAAACTTAATATAAGAGAACAGTGGCTAATGTTTGTTTATTCAGAAACGCCACAGCAATTTAGTTTGACCTTAACCATCTGTTCTGCATATTTCACACAAGTGACTGCTTCATCAATCAGGCACAGTTCAATGCCGTTTTTTCAAAGAAGCTACTCCTCAAAGATGCTGCAGTCCCTACTGTTCTTAGTTTTACAAGTTTACCTTGGGCGTCAGTTGCAGCATGTTCTCGCGTTCTGTTGGCATCCTTGCCAATTTACCACAAGTACACCTTTTACAGAAAAAAGTAACATTGTTAAACAAATTGTAGGTAGGAAAGCAAGTTACATAGCTTACTGCATTCGGTGTCTGTCTGCTAACGTTACATTTTAAAGCAGTTAAGTGTTTCAAAATCAGTGTATATCTAGCTATTAACGTACATATTTTGGAGATTTAAATCGAATTTGACAAAAAAAAGTCTAAGTTTGTTTACAGACAGTTTAAATTAGCGTTATCGTTAATTCTGCGTGCAGGATTGATGTAATGGTAATTATAATAGTCTTACAATAACGCCGGAAGTAAGGAGGTAGTTGTTTGTCTCTTGTCATCGCCGATTCGGGATCTGAGTCCGTCTCGAACATATAAGGCCGGAGAACATTTCCCTCAGCAATGTCCATCATCACAGGTGTTTTATTTACCTTACTTGTGAGCATCACCAAGCCACAGCAGGCTATAGCATACTAGGGCTGTAACGATACACCAAACCCACGATTCGGTTCGTATCACGATTTTTGACCCACGATTCTGTTCGTATCACGATTTTATTTTATTTTATTTTTTTTGGGGGGGGGGCCGTTATTGCATTATTAATGCAAATAATTAACAATATAAATAGCCATATATAAAATAAATAAATAGCCAAAGCTATAGCCTAACACTTTTGTTTTCTTTGTAGCAAAATACTGTTGAAAAACAAACAGAACTAAACTCCATTGTGGTGATGATTCGAGCATGTTGAAAATTCTTCTTCAATCAAGTTCTCTTACATTTACAAAGTAAATTAAATGGCTACTGTTTCACACTGAGGTAACTGAGGCTTACTGCCTGTGCTGCAAACCACAAATCAAACCTTCCAAGTTGAGGTAAATTGTGGTCCTTGCTTTACCCCGGTCTTAAAGTGAAAAAAAGTAGTATTTAATTAAATACATTTATGGTGAGATTACTACATTTTATTTAATTAATCGCATTTATGGTGAAATTACTACATTTTCAGGTCAATCTGTGTTCATTTTGACCAGGAATGCGCTGTCACTTTAATTCAGCGTCTGCAGCACAGCAAAAATAGACTCGGTGCGGAAACGATCTCTGCACTGCTGTATATGCACCGCAACTCGAACGGATCGACGGACTGCAACCGCGTGCAGTGTGAAAGCTCGAACCTGTTAACATGGATACGGAAAAAATACGCACCGCATACGGAGTATGTGTGAAACAGGCGTTACTCTGGGAGTTGGAAGGGGTGTGTCGCGATTTTGCCTTCTCACACCGGTTTCATATGATTTCGGTTTCATATCGCGTATCGTTACAGCCCTACAGCATACATGACCCTATTTACCTGTGGTTGGCCTGGCCGTGTGTCACTCAGAAAACAACAGGCCAATCAGAAGAGAGGCTCATGAATATTAATTAGAAAGGCCAAAATCGACCTGTTCTTAGCAGAGCTCCTGAGAAAGGAGCTTTAAAAATTTATTGGGTTGGTTTTTGGTACTTATACTGCAAATATATATTCTTAAGGACATCAAAACCTAAAATAAAACTTCAGAAAGGTGTACAATATGGGACCTTTAACACACACCCACACCAGACAATCCGAAATCTTATTATTGATTTTCTCACCCACTGAACAAACTTTCAGGTCATGCATAATGCTGTATTGTTATGAATGTGTACATTTGTCTGTTGCAGGCAAGCGCAGGTTCAACATAAAACTCTGGAAGACGTTCACAGACTGCTTCAACTGCCTCCCAATCGCTGCCATCATAGATGAGAAGATTTTCTGTTGCCATGGAGGTGAGAATGAGTGAACAAATGATGGATAGTTCTATAGAAGTGACTCTTGGCCTGATAAAATAGGGCAACTGAGTCTAAAAATATGAATGCATTCTCTTTGTGACACTTTTTCTGTCTGACTTTTTGTCTCTTATCTGTCCATCTTCTAGGTCTCTCTCCTGATCTGCAGTCAATGGAACAGATACGCCGGATTATGCGACCAACTGACGTCCCAGATACAGGTGTGTGTGTACGACGTGCATGTGACATACAATATATATATATTTTATATATATGGTAATTTTATTTTTATTTCATTTAGGTGCCAAGTCAAGATTTAGTTGAAGTTTTTCATCAGTATTTATATTTTCTTTTAAATTTATTTCAATTTAAAAAAATGTTTTTAATAGTTTTAGTTAATGATAATAACCCTGATCTGCCATCAGCCACCCTGCTCTATATATTGGTACTTGCATTGGCCATTAAAAAACATTTTAAAAAACAGATTTTGCAGATGAAATCAACTTTATTATAACTCATGATGATGGAATGAAATATTATTAGATACATATTCTCTGTCTCTTGGTCTTGCAGGGTTGCTGTGTGATTTGCTGTGGTCGGACCCAGATAAGGACGTTCAAGGATGGGGGGAGAACGATCGTGGCGTTTCATTCACTTTCGGTGCCGACGTAGTCAGCAAATTCCTGAACCGCCACGATCTGGACCTAATCTGCAGGGCACATCAGGTACCAATCCATTCCAACCAATCAGTATCCACTATCCATGTGGTAACTTTGAATAATTGTGGTTGAGGTGGGTTATGATTGTGTTTTTAGTTAGTGCAATGAGTATGTCGTGTTTTGCAGGTTGTTGAAGATGGTTATGAGTTCTTTGCAAAGCGTCAGCTGGTCACTCTGTTCTCAGCGCCAAACTACTGCGGGGAGTTTGACAATGCTGGTGGAATGATGAGTGTGGATGAGTCACTCATGTGCTCTTTTCAGGTGTGTCATCATCCCCACACACATTTTAAAAAACACAGAAAGTGTCCTCATAAACCATTGTTACATTGTAATATCCATGTCATTATACACATTTGTGTCCTCATATATACAAGAGCACACACACATGCATTGTGTACACACAATGCACTCACACACTCTTTTCTCTCTCAGATCCTGAAGCCTTCAGAAAAGAAGGCAAAGTATCAGTACGGTGGGGTCAACTCTGGGCGACCTGTGACCCCGCCCCGTACGGCCCAAGCCCCCAAGAAGAGGTGAGCGGCTTGCCACCCAGTACAACTCCCTCCATCCCCCCACCGTCAGCAAACTACCCCTATCTGGGGCAGCTTTACTTTCCCAAATATCCTCTAAAATCTCTCCTCTCGCCCTGCCAAACCTCTTTCTCTTTTCTTAATATTTGTGTACAGAAATTTTGCTGTGACCAGTCAAATTCTCTTTTCTTTTGCTCTGCTTGTTTGTTTATTGGTATTTTAATAACATAATAATAATAATAATAATACTGCTTTGGGAAGAAACTGCTCTACTAAGAACCCAGAGCAAAACACACTCATTCTCTTACGCAAAGATCTCAGTAGTGTCCTGATATATAAGCATTTTATTAAACTTTACTTCAGTACTCTTTGATTATTGAACCTTAATGTTGATTCATAAAGAAAGAGTGACGATTGTAAGCATTGAAGGTTGTTGTGTATTTCTCTACACTCTGAAGTTTCAAGACCAGAGGCTTTCATACACACACTCACACTTAACTCTGTCAGGGTGCTTGATCACAGGTCAGCAGACACAATCCATTGTCGATAAACTAGGTCAGCGTGGACAAAGCTGGAAAAGGGATTTTAACTCTGATACCGTGACACGTACACATTTGCACAGCTGCATTTACAAATGGCATTGCATGTTCTGTTTTCTTAATACCTCTGGGATTTACAGCTAAACTCTATAAACCTCTGTTAAACTTGCTGTTTTTATGTCTTACGATAGTAATAATTGAGGAGAAAAGCGTCACGGCATAACACTTCTTTGCATGACCCATGTACACGTCAGTAATAACCTGCCTGAAGCAATGTGATCCACCAGCCATTTTCTCATTGGATAACAAGACAGCTGACACAAATAGAGCCTCCAGGTGGAAGATATTGATTCAATATTACAGATTAGCACTTGTTTGAAGTTCCCTAACATCATTTAGAAGGTTAAAGCTGATTCTATTGGATTTGTTTAACAACTTATTACCTAAAATAGTAGCACATGTGTGACTAAACAATGCCTTTCTGTGAGGGTTGCATTTCCCCACGTTGATATTCACCTGTCATAATTCATTCTTTTTTTTAATGTTTTTATTTTTGTGTTGCTGTTTACTTCTTCTCCTTAATTTATTTTCCAAATGTTTGGAAAGCTATCTAAGTGTTCTAAAAGCAGTTCATGAGTTTTGTATAAGTGGGCTTCAAACTTAATAAATGGAAGAAAACTCTTTTTGCCTCCTCTGTGTTTGTGTCCCTCAGCAACCGTATAAATACCAGGCTAATTAAAGTGGTGCAGACCATAGTTCTGGATGCTATTCAGCTGATTTTTTCCAAGTGTTTCATTAAAATAAGCTGCCCTGTAACTTGCCAATGCTGAAAAATGTGGACAAGGACAATCTGTGGTCTGTTGCCATGGCTACTCTATCCCTGCAGGGTCAGGCTCTATTTCAATGCAGCCAAAAGCAGACAATGAGCTGAAATTGTTTTCAGTTGATTGAAGTAGCATCTGAAATTTCACATGATTGATTTGTTCAATGACCTGAATAAATGTATTTAATCTTATCAAATCACAGTCCTACCTCTGCTGCTGTTTTTGTGCATATAAAACTGTTCCCCTGAATTAATCTGGGCTTTGTTTTAAAAATATGGTGACCGATTGGTGGTTTCCAAATGGGAGATCAGTCAGTTGACCAATCAAATTTTAGGGACAAGGAAAAATAATATTTTACTGACTTTGAATTGAGGAAGCAAGCACAATGCAGGTTTGCAGATGTGAATGTAAGGATTAAGGAATTAATATTAAAATGAAATTCATATAACTACATTTTTAAACTTTGAAGGTTTATAGATCTTCAGGTTTGGTCACACTACCATTGCTGCAATTAAGAATTTCACCTGATGGATTTCCAAAGACATTTCCAGTAATATTGTAATTCCAACTTCATATTTCCTCTGTGCTGTTATAATTACAGTTGTGGTGTGGACTTGATTCATAGAATCAAAACGATTATTAAAGCTTTATTAGTTACCAAGATGGTAGTCTTTCTTGTTTTGAATGTGAACTCTACACTTCAATATTATAAAAACAAGGCTTTTTGGAAAGCAGTTGTTTGAGGTTGGTTCATCATCATTACTCCCATATTATTCTGTCAAATTTCACCCAAACAACAGTAAATGTGTCTGCACCTTTATGGATAGAGTTTACATTGCAAGTGAAATCCCTATTCGATTTCCTGCAATTCAAATTCAAATTCCATCTCATCAATAGAAGGTGAGCCAATTCTTCAGTGTTGCATTTAATCGAATTACAATTTTAGTTCTTTATTAGTGTTTGATTACAAGGTTATGTTCTTGTTCCAGGACCAATTAAAGGCCACCTGTTCAAGGGACATGCATGTCTTACCTGGCAAAATTTCAATGACCACCAAGACTAAAGACAACACTAAAATTAATTTTGAAGTGAATTTAAACACAAGCCTTCTTTGTTTTCCATACAAAAAATAAAAATAAAAATGGAAGTCTCAGTGAGGTTGCAATAAAGGGAAGGTTTTGTCTTTCACCATGCTTTTTCACACTTAATCCCAGTGCATCCATCAGTGTGGGGCACCTTCTCCACCACAGGAGCTGTTATCCAGGCCCATATTGTGTTCACTGCCCTCCTGAATGGCCCATGAAAGAGGCAGCCACACAGAAGGAAGCAGGGCAGGACCACGTGCAGTTCTGCCAGGAGCCAGACAAACAGCAGGAAGAGTCCGGCTGTCAGCAGCTGGAGTGCCACTCTCCCTGCACAGATCTCACTCAGCCAACAGCCCAGCTGGCTGTTTTTCAGCAACTGAACCAGCCTGTAGTCCCTGACCCTGTTCTGTGAGGTGATGGAGATTGATCAGTGACAGGCCCAGTCCACACATGCTGTAGCAGCTCCTAATGCATGTTTCTTTATTACCTGTTGGTCTTCTGTTGAAAGCTGAGATCTGTTAGATGTCTTCATGGAGACGTTATTGGCTTCTGGTGAAAATGTTCTCTTAGCACAATCTGTTCTTATGTGAACTCTCTTCTCCATGATCAGGTATCCTGAGCAGAATATTTTATTCTGTGAGTAAATCTCTTTTACATTTGTTCTTATAATGTTAAGCACTTACACATTAAGCCTGATGGTACTATAAATCTTATTTTTGCTATAGCTGATGGGTAAACAAGTGAATAATTAAATCACACTAGCAAACATTCAGACAACAATAAAAATGAAGGTATATTTTAACTGAAATACTTTATGTTCCCAGGATCATTTTATTAATTTTTTTAAATATAAAATGTGTTTTAAATGCTGTAATTCTTTAATTACAATATTTTTATGCTACTTATATAATAATTGTAGTACTCTTTAAATTTAGATGAAAACCCTAATAGACTACAGGTATGTATCGATAAAGAAAAATAAATAAATAATATAAAAAATAAGAAATTAACAAAGTGTAAAATCTAACCCATGTATATATTTACTTTTCTGATTTAAGGGTGCTTAAATAACCAACATACCTGAATGAAAGGATCTATTATCTTCACCTCTGAGGACTCAATCAGGAAAGAAACAGTTTTAACAGTTTAAATGAAAACAGTTCTCTGCACTGACACTCTTCGATTGATATTATATCTTGTGTGCGTGTCCTCCAGGCCAGCAGGAGGCAGCAGCGCGATTAGCTTGTCTATAGCGGATGTGGATGTGTCATCCCAAACTCACATCACAACAACACACTGACACCTCAGCTGGATTTTCTGACCCACTCTGGTCCAACAAACAGTCAACACCCTCACTGACAGGCTCATAAACACACTAAGAGGTGGTACGTGTATCGGACGGTGGGTTTATGTCGTAGAATCCGCAGGTTTTGGGTCCGGTTCGTTCCGCCCGAATCATGTCCTGCTGTCTGCTGGAGTTCGGCCGGGTCCAGGAGCTCAGACAGGTGCGAGAGTTTCTGTTCCCCAAGCACAAGAAAGCCGGCCCGGAGGAAGAGAAAACACAAGCAGGTAACGTTACTGCTGAAGTCAGTCTGTATGTGTATGTGTATGTAAGGTCCAGTTTAATGATGGTTCTCCTGCACTGCGGGTGTTCAGTGATTTATGGGTGTCAGTAAGGGTGTTGTTGTATGGTTGGTAGAGTTAAAAAGTGGATGTTCGGAGGTAACGTTAAATGCAGAACGACACAGTCATGACAAACAGTATAAATAACCTACTAAATATATAAATGCAGAAAAACTAATGTGAGAGGTAGGTTTGGAGTTAGGGGATATAAAATATACAGATTTTATAGTAATCTAATGCTAAGTTAATGGAAAGTATGCTGGTGATTATTTGAAAAAAGACTGTAAAAAGTAAATTGTCTGACTGTGATGCAGAATAATTATTCACTCCCTGCTGAGAGAAAGAGAGAGAGGAAGGGAGGTGTGTTTGCCCTTGGTGAATGAGTCATCCTGCAGAAAGATTCTGAAGCACATGACTGAACGAAAGACCAATGAAGAGAAAGACAAGAAAAGGGAAGGGACATTGCATTCGAGATTCTGTATTTCGATTGACAGGCAATTTGTGTTGACTATGGTATAGTCACTAGTATAGTATACAGTCAACACTTAACTATAGTGACACGAGGGAGAAATGAGTATGCATGGACTTAAACATAGAGAGAAAAAGGATACGACTGTGTAAATAAGATCTAACAGAGGTTGAAGGAGCAGATTGAGCCGACTGTAATAGTGAAAAGATGAATCCTTGCTGACCACATTACTTACAGCACATCATTTTCTCTCTCTCCCTAGAGAATGAGTTAACGTGGGATGACTCGGACTGGGGCTCCTGGGAGAATCCTGACGGTAAAGAGGATGGAGCTCAGGTTTGTATTAAAGGATTTGAAGCCAAAAATGAAAATTATGTTATTATTTACTCAAATGAAATATCATTCCTAACCTGTGTGTTCTCCTAGGCTGAGGAGGAGGAGGAGCAGCAGCAAAGCGCCCCCTGGCTGCAGGACTGTGTTCTGTCTCTCTCGCCCTGCTCAGATCTACTGGTCATTGCTCGAGAGCATAAAGCCACATTTCTTTCTGGTACACACATACAGTAATCTCTTCTTCATTGCTTATTGGTTATTGATTGGTATAACTCGTAGATTGATTGACTGATTGATTGATTGGCAGCAAAGTGGCGGACAGCTGAAAGTGGGCAGGAGGAAATGGCCCTAACTGTGACCTGGAGCGGAACGCTGAGAGTTGAAGAGGGGTGAGAGATGAAATAGGAGAGGGCAGGGTCAGGTTTGAATGGTTTTATGGGAAATAACATAAAGGGATTTAATCCCACAAAGAAGAAAGGATTAGTACAAGACAATAAAAGAATTGGGCAATATTATAAGTAGAGGAGTTTATAAACATTTAATAAAAAGATATGTTTATAATAAGAGGGATTGTAATAAATAGAAAACTCAGAGGCAGAAGAACAAAAAGAAATAAAGATAATGTTTTATTTTTGTTCATTGGTTCTCAATTTTCTGTCTGTTCTTTTCACAGAGAGTGTATCAATAGTGTTATCTGTATTCCGTTGGCCAGCCAGAAGAGGTAAGAACATCACACTCACACACACACACTCCTGTATAAACAGATCTACTCTTTCACATACACTGCCGTTCAAAAGTTTGGGGTCAGGAAGATTTTTAAGAGAAAAAATATAATACTTTTATCTAGCAAGGACACATTAAACAGATCAAAAGTGTCAGGAAAGACTTTTCAAATAAATGTAATCCATTTTACTTTCTATTCATCAAAGAATTCAGAAAATTTCCACAAAAATATTAAGCAGCACAACTGCTTTTAACGTTGATGATAATAATAATAAATGTTTCTTTGTGAATGAAAAAAAGAATGGCTGCTGGAAATTCAGCTTTGCAATCACATTAAATTGTAATAATATTTCCAAGCATTTTTACTGTATATTTGATCAAATAAATGCATACTTGGTTAGCATTAGAGACTTCTTTCAAAAACATTTTAAAAATCTTACCATCTCCAAACTTTTGAACGGTAATGGATGTGCTCATTATCTGTTTAGAAGTTCTACCGGCCGACCCGACTGGACCTGTATTGTGGTTGGATTCAGCTCAGGTTATGTCCGTTTCTACACAGAGGTACTATGATGTTTTCTGACCTATTAACTCACCTGCTGAATTGGACTCTTTAATGCATTAATAATAAACAGTAATGTGTCATTTTTAATTAAAGCCAGACCAGTATCAGCAGAACACATAATCCACTGGTCTTATCCATTGTGTGTGTGTGTGTGTGTGTAGAGTGGTGTTCTCCTGTTGGCCCAGTTGTTGCATGAAGATCCTGTGCTGCGACTCAAATGTCGCACCTATGAGATTCCACGTCACCCTGGAGTAACGGAACAGGTACCGATAACTCTTACACTGACTGATGTGTTCATTTCTGCACAAAGCAATTCTTAGCATGGTTACACATGAGTCATGACACCTTAACTTAAACAGCAGACCAAACTACGCTGATGATGTTTAAATGTCGATCTCTCTATCAGCATGAGGAGCTCAGTATTTTGTACCCAGCAGCCCTGGTCACCATCGATGGCTTTAGTCTCTTCCAGTCTTTACGTGCCTGTCGAAACCAGGTTGCCAGAGGTAAGATAGAGAGTGCTGGTGTATGAATGTGTATCAGGCTTTCACCAGATTATAGTGTGGCCAGTAATGCCTTGCATATTTAAAATTTGTTTTAATCCCTTTTATTTCCTGTATCTATCCCTTTGCCTTTTAGCGGCAGCAGCAGGAAGTGATGTCATCCAGCCTCCACCACTGGCCTATAAGAAGTGGGGCCTACAAGATATGGACACAATTACTGACCATTCCAGCATCGGTAAGAGAGATTTCTTTTATTTAATTTCTCTAACATTTTCTTTTTTATCTTTTTGAACAGAAAGCCACAGCACAGTAGAAAAACTGTTAATATACACTATCGTTCAAAACTTTGGGGTCGGTAGTATGGAAGTAGAATAATGGCAAATTATTTCGAAACAAAAAAGCTTGCTGAATTGCACTATTTGAAAAGATATGCATTGCATTAACCGTGCTTGCATTTTAATGCATTGTATTTTTATGGCTTGCATTTTTATGGGCTGAAAACATGGTCGTATACTTAAGATGTGAATATTTCAATTCAAAACATCTCACACACATTTTCATTATTAAAACTTCAAGAATCCATATTCACCTTTCAGATTTCACATTAAAAATACATAACATATAATATTCAACTGGCAATTTTCGGTCCATTTTATTTCGCTTTACAAATTTGCTTCCACAAATTCAGTGGTTCAAATTCGACAGAAAATTCAACATTTCACATCCGGGAACTGCAGGAATAGCAGTAGAGTACCGATTGATGATCTCCATCTGCTGTTAGTCGATCTCACCAGCAGGAGGTGCGAGCGGCTGTTGATGAAGACCAAAGCAACAGTTAGAGAGAGTAATTCATTTCATTCACAAATGTGTGAGGATTATCAGGGCCAGTAACGTTATATTTGCGGAAAAGCTGATAAAGACACAAAAGCTGCATTTATTTTTAATTCAGTGTCTTCACTGTTACTTTCCCTGTGTACATGTAAGCAGCTTTCTCTTCCGTGAATGATATTATAACGTTATTCCCCGATACTGATGTACAGATCAAACGTTAAATATGAGGTAGACATATATTTCTCTCGGTTGTTTAGTTTCTTTAACTTTATAACACGGCACTGTGCTTCAGTACTACGATTTCCCTTCATACGTCATACTCCAGGATTCCCCTGCCCTCAGGACATATACAACGCTTAATATAGCTTAATGGACTAATACAGTGATATTAAAGACCAAACGTGCACCTCATTGTGGACTTAGGCTATACTAAATAGGCTAAAGGCAAGCAGATGAGCTTGCGCCAAGTTTGATGCTTAATGTTTCCTGGTGAAATACTGGCATAAAGTTGACTTGATATTGAATGTTCGATATTTGAAAATTTAGGGACCGGCTCTAAAGTTACATTCGACATTGGTATACACGTTTCTAACTTCAATAGCTATTGAAGAGAATTAATTACAGTCATAAAACCAACTGTAAAGTGTTCATGTTGGTGTCAGGCATGATGCACACCTTTTAGATTCTTGATATTTAATAAAATAAACAGTCAAATCATGTGTAAATATTGCTATTTTTTCAGTACCGCATGAGCTCATATTTATTTTAATATCAACAATCTAAAAGTTGTGCATCATGCCTGACACCTACATGAACACTTTACAGTTGGTTTTATGACTGTAAGTCATAGGAAATATGAACTTGCATGTTTTGGCACACATTTTCACTTTTTATGAACATATAGGCTAACTGAACTTTCAGGAGAGATAAATGAAGAGACTTCAGTAACTTCCCTCAGTCGCAGCTCGTAGCGTCTGAGGTAAACACAGCGGGCATCACCATGGCAACCCACAACATACTCCTTCTAGTGGCAACAGTTGTATTTTTCTTTTCAAAACTCAGTAAATGACTCGGTGTACAATACAATAAATTTCCCCTTTTTGTCACATCATAAATAAATGTATACACGAAAAAATAAGGAAATATTAATTTTAGAATAAACTATTATAGAAAAAATTATATTAGGCTATATTTGAATGTATTTTAAAAATGTAATTTATTCCTGTGATGGCAAAGCTGAATTTTCAGCATCATTACTCCAGTCTTCAGTTTCACATGACTCTTCAGAAATGATTCTAATATGCTGATTTGGTGCTCAAAAAAGCTTGATATCAAGTTTCTTGTTATCAATGTTGAAAACAGTTTTTTTTGTGGAAATGTGATGCATTGTTTACGATCATTTGATAAATAGAAAGCTCAAAAAGAAACTGCATATATTTGAAAAATGAACTCTTTTGTAATATTAGAAATTTCTTTACTGTCACTTTTGAATTTAATGCATCCTCGCTGAATAAAACTATCAATGTCTTTCAAAAAAAAAAATCTTACAGACCCCAAACTTTTGATTGGTAGTGTAAGGTGATGCCTGTCTCTTTCAGGTATTACTACTCTGAGTGTGTTCGATCAGATGAAAAATGCCTCTATTCTGGGAGGATATCATGCTTCGGTTAAAGGAAGCCCTCCTGCTATGAGTCAGTATATCACAGTGGGAGGAGGACCTTACACTGGGTTCTACTACGCTATAGAGGTACACACACAAACACACACACCCACACATCTTTTCCTTGTTATTGTTGGTGCTTTTGGCTTATTTGTAGTTGTTCTTGATGATTATGGCTATTTTTCCTCTCTTAAATCTCAGGGAAGTTCTCAGCCTCTTCTCTCCCATGTGGCTCTGGCTGTGGCCAGCAAACTCACATCAGCTCTGTTCAATGCTGCCAGGTCTGTGTGTCTGGGTTATTTTAACTGTTGGCTCTCATTAGCACTGGCCTGTCATGTTCAAGCTCACTCCATGTTTACGAATTCTTGGTCTATGTCTCTCTCTCTCTTTTCTTCCTCCATAGTGGTTGGTTGGGATGGAAGAGTAAAAATGAAGAGGAGTCAGTGCAGAAACAGAAGCCAAAGGTGGAGCCGGCCACAGCACTTCCTGTTAGGTAAATCTGTATGCAGTAACACTACCTTCCAAGTTTTTAACTTCTTTTAATCATATGCACACCAGTGTTGGGTGTAATACATTACTAATTAATTATTGTAATTTAATTACTTTTCCCTTGAAAAAGTCAAGTTAAGGGATTACTCTTAATTTTTCTGTAATTAAATTAGTTACTTCTGATATAATAGACTGTATAGACCAATATAACTATTCTATATAAAACAATATTGAATTTAACATCAAAATTTTACATCTAATGCTGAAATGCATGTTTTAATCTAACATTCTCACTTTAAATACTCTGATCAGTTCAAGAAAGATTTATTCAATTTTATATTATTTAATTTTAAAGAATTAAAAGAGCAGTTTCATGTCTATCCTTGTTTTGTTCAATTGGTCAAAGTTGATATGGAATTTAGAAAGTAATTATTAATAAGTAATGTAATACTTTTTTAGAGAGAGAAATTAATGCAATAATTGATTTACACTGATACACACCATATTTAACTCATTTAAGTGCACAATTTAATCTTTCTGCTTTCATCAGGTTTGGTCTTCCAGATTCTCGTCGACATGGCGAGTCTATTTGTCTCTCTCCATGTAACACTATGGCCGGAGTCACAGATGACTTTGGCAGAGTCACGCTGCTGGATGTGGCACGAGGCATTGCTATCAGGATGTGGAAGGGTGAGCAGTGTAGCGCAACTAATGTAGTCTGATTTGCGAACAAGCATCTTATGAGCCTGTTCCTATTACATTGCAGAAGTATCTTGTGACAAACAAGATTTGAATCAGTGTGACGAATGCTTTAGTGAACAAACACACTGAAATCATCAGAGCAAATCAGTATCATTAGGGACTGCTTGTCCATATGACAATGTTTTGTCAAAAGTAATTTTTTTTTGTACTAAATTATATTTTAGTTTTAAAAACTAAAAGCATTTTAATCTTTAAAACAATTTTTTATGCTAAATGTTATTGTACATAAAATGTACATTTGTTTTAAATATAATTAAGTAAATACTATAATTATACAAATAAATTCAACTATTTAAAAAAAACAAATGAAATTTTATTTTAATATTTAGAATACTAGTATTTATAAAATGTTATATGCAATAATATAATTATATAATTACATACATACACTAAACTACTGTTCAACTGTTTTTGAGGTAATTTAAAAAATATATTTTTAAAAATAGTTTCAATATTTTTATTAATTGAACTGTGAAAAGTGGCGGCAAAGACATTTATAATGTTACGTAAGATTTCTGTTTCAAATCAAGGCTTTGAACTTGCTATTCATCAAAGAATCCTGTACAAAATGTATCACAGTTTAATTTTAAGCAATAAATTGTAATATTTCTTTTAAATAGTAGTGTATATAAACAATAAAACATTTTCTTAATGTCTGTGTTGTGTGTAGGCTATCGTGACGCTCAGCTCGGGTGGGTGCAGGTGTCAGAGGCTCCTGGGGAGAGAGAAATAGCCACATCTCCCTCTATGCCCCGCCGGCACGCCCAGTTTCTGGTGATTTATGCCCCACGTAGGGGCATTTTAGAGGTGTGGGGAACTCAGCATGGACCTCGAGTAGGGGCTTTTACTGTAGGCAAACATTGCAGGTACACACTCTAACTAAAAAAAATATATATATATTGCTACAATTCAAAAATGCATATTCATTAATTCATTACTCTCTCTTAAGGCTGTTGTATGCAGGTCACAGGTTAATGGGTGTGAATAGTGTAACCAGTCAGGGTTGGCAGATACACACACAGCAGGTGTGTCTGTTTGATCCGGTTAATGGAGCCCTGAGAGCCATTACCATACCATTCCACCTGGCACTCAGGTACACACTCATACATAAAAATTGCACATTAATATAAAAAAACACACATAATGCAGGTGAGCACAGATGTATCTGTTCTGTTTGTTGGTCAGTGATAAGAAGAGTGAGCGTGCTAAAGACATGCACCTGCTGAGGAGACTCACCACTCTACTGAGGACCAGGGAGGTGGAACCAGGTCAGACATACCTCACAGTTCACTCAAATATGTAAATTCTGTCATAATTTACTCATTCTCAAGTTGTTCCAAACCTGTATGAATGTATCTCTTCTGCTGAACACTAAAGAAGATATTTTGAAGAATATGGGTAACCACACAGTTGATGGGCCCCATTGACTTCCATAGGATGGAGAAAAAAATAATATGGAAGTAAATAGGGGCCCATTAACTGCTTGGTTACTGACATTCTTCAAAATACATTATTTTGTGTTCTGAAGAAGAAAGAAAATGATACAGGTTTGGAACAACTTTAGGGTGAGTAAATGATGACAGAATTATCATTTTTGGGTGAACTATCCCTTTTATATTCACGAGAGACCATGCATATACATCAGAACATCTTTATGTTGTATTTTTTTAAAGAACTACTACTACCCAATGTTGTGTTTAAGGTCTATTGCACCGATGTGTCCACATGTTTGAGTTGACCTTTGAACTTTGATTGACAGCGCTGCTTGAGAGTGAAGCACAAAGTGTGTTACTGGACATTAAACATCCAGCTATTAAGAAACAGGTTAGTAAAATACACAAACAGCAACATATTCATTCATATATGTTAATAAATTCTTTAATAAAATATTTGATTGATTGACAGGCCCTGGAGTCACTGCTGTCCAATAAGAATGCACCAGTGTCTTGTTTGACCCATGTTACTCGTGCATTATTGGCTAGCCTGAAAGAACAAGGTAACTCCCTCAATCCTCACTGGGCACTGTGTATTTTTCATATTTAAACACTTAGATCTGGTTTTCATGTGTCTTCGTATTAGATCCTGAAGCAGTGGATGAGTCGTTGCTGCAATTTTGTTCATCCCAGCTCAAACTTCTCCAGCTCTATACAGATGTTCAGTTACTGCACACACCAGATTCATCACCCACTGAGCCAGAACATGTAACACATGCACACAGACACTATCCAGTTAAGCAAAACTAATGTACCATTGTCACACTAAGATTTGAACTTAAGACTTCTGCTCTCTGTACAGCCGTTGTTTTCTGGCATTGAGGAGGATCTTGCTCGTGTTGGCTCAATCCTACAACGATACACAGAGATGAACTCTCGGCCCTCTGTCTCATTTGCTCAAGACTCTAGTGGGCCGCTGCCAGTCCGAACATTTCTGTCTCAGTTGGAATGGGTGAACGGAGAGCTCAGAGTGATTAAACAACCTGATACCGACTGGACCCAACTAGGTAAAACCGCTCCCTGCTTGTGCTATGTGTTTATTTTTATGCATTATTTTAATGTTTTAAAGACCCCCTGTGGTGAAAATAAAGTTTTTAGTATTGTTTATATGTCTATGTGGTGTTTTTAATATACTTTTAGACAAACATGTAACCAATCCCATTAACGTGCAGGTGGGGCTTTTCTCAACCGACTTTCCATGATGTTCAGATCATCTAACATTTTAGATGGCGAACAGGAACATGTGTTTACATGGTTTGTGTAGCATTAACAACACATTATTAGCTGTTTGATAACATAGTCAAGCCAAAGGCTAATTATATAATTTACGGTCATGTGTCTGACATTGTAGAGAGCAATACATAAAAGCCTTTACCATTGTGATACATCAACTTGTAGACGACTCTGTATAATTCACTCTTCTGCTACTTCTTATAACATATATGGCTGAATTAAACCAATATTTCCACTTCCCATTGTGTAGCGTTAATTTTACTACAGTAAAGTTGACCAAGTGGAACAGGTACTCCGAACTGGTGTGATTGAGTGGAGGCGGGGACCAATTTGCATATTCTCTTAAAGTTTATTTTTAAAACACAATAATAACTAAATGTTATCTTTTGCAAATCTCAAAATGAATATCCATTTTTGTACTGCCTAAATTCACTTGTAACATTTTAAATGATTGGTTTAATTTTTTATTTATTTTTTATGAAAATAATTATCTGCATCTTCATTTTAATATTGGTGCGCCACTGTCATTATATAAGTTATTAATTGATGTGTGAATTTGAATGCTTTCAGGTAGTTTCCTGTTCTGGGGTTGTCTGTCTGGACAGAGTCCTTTACAGAGAGTGTGTGAGACTCTGCAGGAAAGTGGCATCAGCCCTCAGCAGCTATTGGTAAGATAAAGTGATGTTAAAAGAACACAAAAGATTGAAGGATGGATTGATTAGAAAATAATGTGAATTTGCTGAGATTGTTGCTCTTTATAAAAATCTCTCCTTTTGATTTCACACTGTTTCTTTGTCTCTCTCTCTCTGGCAGTCTTTGCTCTTGTCAGTTTGGCTGAACAAAGAGAAAGAAGTACTGAAGATCCCAGATGCCGTCTCACACCTGCACACGTTGCTGTCTACCCTCAGCTCAATGAAAGGTCTTTAACATCATCTGGAGGAGAGACTGACCTTGTGTTCTCTATATTTTATCATGTATATTAATATTTCAATTGTGTGTGTATCAGGAGCAGTAGATGAGTCATGGGACGGCCAGTGTATCTCACCCTGGTGGCAGCAGGTCCGCACAGCATGTGTTCAGTCTGAAAGCGCAGCCTCCGCACTACTGGCAGCTCTAGTCGCTCATCGTGTAGCCAAGAATGCCATCACCAGGCTGGCAGAGAGCAAGGTGTCTGTGTGTGTCTTTTTTCTGCATCTGTAGAATTGGTGCAGAGTGTGTTTAACTCTCTTTCTCTCTGTGCAGTTTCAGGAGGAGTGGGTGTGTGTTTCTCTGGAGTTGGAGCAGTGGGTGGTGTGTATAAAGCAGTTGGAGGATGTTCTTGCTCTGCAGACGCTGCTCTGCCTGCCATCTCTTCAGGGCTCTACAGGGGGCACTGTTACACACTGCTCAGTCAAAACACTATTAGAGAGTGGCAGAGGTGCATAAAACACACATACACTACCATTCCAAATTGTGGGGTCATAAGATTTTTTTTAAAGTAATTAATGCTTTTATTCTGCAAGGATGCCTTAAAGTGACTAAAAGTGTCAGTAAATATATTTATAATGTTACAAAAGATTTCTATTTCAAATAAATGCTGTTCTTTTTAACTTTGTTTATCGAAGAATCAAATAAATGTACTTTTAAAGCTAGTGAATATTGAAGCTGTCAGTAAAATTAAGATTAAAATCTATGCTTTCATACCAGGTAATAGGCAAATGAATGATTATAGTGTTTCCATATTTTCGTTTTTTGTCTTTTAGGTGGTGTAGCAGACTGCGTTTCAAAATTGATCTTCAGACAGGGTGTGTCTCCAGATCTCTTGAGTAAGATCTTTCAACAGAGGGGAGAGAATGAGCCCACAGAACAGCCAGGCAGGGAGGAGAAACTGGAGGGTAACCGTGGAGATTCCTGATCATGTGACTTAGATGATACATCAAAATTGTTCCATGGTGGTTTCTTTTAACCATCTGTGGGCCCTATCTTGCACCCAGCGCAATTGACTTTGTACACCGACGCATGTATCATTCCTATTTTGCACCGGCACAAAGCACGCTTTTCCCTCCACAGAAGCACGTCGCTAAACTAGGGAATGAACTTGCGCTCCCTGGGCGGTTCAGCGCAAAAAAGGAGCCGTGTTCCGGCGCAAACGTTACTTCATGCTATTTTGCAGGTTTAGAAAACAATTGCGCCACTAACCAGGAAAAAATTGTTTAAAGTCAGTGGCGCATTGCGCATGTTATTTATATGCTATTTTAAGGGCGCATGCTTGGCCATAATCAATGTAGCGTGTGCACAACGCGCATACACTTTGATTCTCTCATCTACACAGAAGCTGCAGTTTTCATTTTTGCAAATCATACATTATAATGATAGATAGATAGATAGATAGATAGATAGATAGATAGATAGATAGATAGATAGATAGACATTTATTATAAAAGCATACATCTAGCTTACACATTTACCCAAATTATCATACGCCTTTTTAACCGAAGTTAATTTGGGTGTGTTTCTCCATCCTCAACGTCCCTGACGAGAACGTCGGTCTCCTCGGCTGTGAACCGCTCCTCGCGTGCGTCTGGCAAACCCGCCGTTATAATAGGAATCCGCTTTAGAACAAGCGCGCCTGCTCTTAAAGGGAATGTGAGATGACGCTCTGATTGGTTTATTTCACGTTACGCCCTAACCACACCTATGAATAATGAAGCTACTTCAGACCAACCCATTTTAGATTTGCGCCTGGCGCAAGAGTCATTTATCCCGCCGGGAAAATAGCAACAGCGCCAAGACCCGCCCACAAAGTTACTTGCGCTTTGCGCTTTGACACTTGCGTTTCAGATCGTTAAAATAGGGCCCTGTGTGTGTTCTGTGTTTGACTAAAGCATGTGTGTGGGTTGTCTCAGAGCTGTTGGAGTGTGTCTGTCAGCGGTTCCCAAGCTCTCTGTCTCCTGATGTGCTGTTTGCTCACTGTAGCTGGGAAAATGTGGTCCAGTGGAACAAAGACCCAGAGGTAAAGACTTTAAAAAGTCTCAAAGCTTTCTTATATATAATAAGGTTGGGAACCAATTGCCAGTTCTTATTTAGAACTTAAAAAAAAAAAATACTGGAACCAAATGACTTGTTTTTGTTAATATACATTAATTTAGCAAAAGAATACATAGATACAGGTTGTTTCAAAGCAGCTTTACAGTCATAACAGGAAAATTATGCATTTCGGCTGTTGTTCAGCCAAAGTTCAGTGTTGATTCAGTTCCGTTGTAAAGATCATGAATTATTAAATCAGTTAATTTCTTCTATGAAGTAGTTCTGCAAAAAATGATGTCATCGTCCAGCTCAGTTCAGTTATCATACAACAGTGTCAGTACAGTCAGATCAATAATATCATTGAATATTAAGTGTCCCCAACTAAGCAAGCCAGAGGTGACAGTGGCAAGGAACGCAAACTCCATCAGGTGACAAAATGGAGAAAAAAACCTTGGGAGAAACCAGGCTCAGTCAGGGGCCAGTTCTCCTCTGGCCAATGAATGAACACGGTGTCATTATGATTCAGGCTGCATCACAAGTCAGAATTCAGATCGGGATCGGTAGCATTCAAATATTCACCCAGTTCCTTTTGCTTGAAGATTGAATTCATCACGCTGAAGCTGGCCATAGGGCCTGTGCAGAGGACCTGTCTGGTTCTTGTGGTCTGTGCCGATGGCTGTCATGTTGACGAGGTCTTCACAAGGGATTGTCTAGTAGACAAGGTCTCTGCTGACATTCAGGGCTGTGTTTTGGTCGTGTCTAGGTGCAGGTTCACCATGTGATCCAGATACGGCTGACTACGGTAACCTCGGGATGAGGATGAGACAGACTGACTAATATTAGTGTAGATGCCATTTTTCTTACGAAGTACATCAGGTGTTATAGGAAGTGTTCCTGATTCCGGTTGACCTTATTTATGCAGCCTAACAATCATTTAACTGATTTGAATAATAGAAATAGATTATGTGTTATGTGCATGTCAGGTTAAAGTTATGTGTTTTTTAGTCTAGATTTAAACTGACATAGTGTGTCTGCTTCCCGAACAAGGCTAGGGAAACTATTCCACAGTTTGGGTGCTAGGATCTACTGCCTGTGGTTGATTTTGATATTCTAGGTATTATCAACTGGCCTGAATTATTTTGATATCGCAGTAGACGTGAAGGACTAAAATGCGTTCAGAGCTCGCTCAAGTACTGAGGAGCTAAACCATTTAGTGCTTTGTAATTAATTTGCAAGATTTTAAAATTTATGCGATGTTTAATATGGAGCCAGTGCAGTGTTGACAGAACTGGGCTAATTTGGTCATACTTCCTGGTTTTTGTAAGAACTTTAGATGCTGCGTTTTGTGTGTGTTCAGTAATACTGAACTGATATATACTGAGTACTGATATAATATAATATATTCTGATTTTCCTAATACTGATATAAAATATCAGCCAATCACAAGAGGACACTTAATCTCTCTCTTTCTGTTCAGGTGGGGCAGTACTTAGAGTGGTCAGTGGAGTTTTTGAAGATGATTTCCAGTCCTTACATTCAGTTGGGTAAGAGTCACTAATAAAAAATGACATATATTGACTAAGTGAAAGCTGATTGCTGTTGCCTGAACAAGTTGCCACAACATATTTCTTCACAACTCTCTCCCTCAACTGCTCTTCCCTCAGGTGTCTCTGCAATGATGTGGCAGACCTTCATAGTCAAGCGGTTTTCAGCTGCTGCCTTCCTAATGGAAAAGGTTTGTGTGTCTGTGTACTTTGGCTCTTTGTCTTTGTGTGCTGTGACTAAGATTAAATAATTGACGGTGCATGTGTTGATCTAGGTGGGAAAGGCACCTAAAGACCGGCTGTGCAGACGGGTAAGAGAAGACACAAAGAATTAATTCAATTTAGATCTGTTTCATTTGAATTAACTTGTGTGCGTGTGTGTTTAGGATGTCGGAATGGGAGACGCAGCCGTGAAGAGTTTCCTGGGCTCCTGCGTGCAGTTACTGCAGGCTCTGATGGAGGTCTCATCTTCCTCTTTTCTCCCTTCCTATCCTTTTTTCTCCAGTGTAAGGACTGATCAAACAGTGGATGCATGGGTGGAAGCATGTCTTAAGTTATCGTGGATTTTTCAAGAATGGTTAACAAATTATGGCTCGAAATAAAAGCGTGAAATATATTATAAACGTCTTTTCTCTCTCAGGCGGATTCAGGGGTGGAAGAAGTGTCTGTTCCAGATGTGAGCGTGGAGGAAGTGTGGGCCGGTGCTGAGGGTCCAGTGTCTATTGTGGAGTTAGCTTTGGATCAGAGATCCATACACTATCCCCTCGTTCAGCATCATTGTGTGTTAGCTTCACTGCTGCACGCCGCCATGACCTTCTCCCTGCGCCTGAAACCGCTCAGTCTGTTCGACAGCAAGGTAAAAACAGGACAACAAAAACACAATTACGTCACACTTAACTATGTATCTGTCACCATGAAATCAAAATTTAAATTTTTTTTTTTTTGGAATGTTGCCGTTTTTTTAGTCTTTATAAAGTCCCCTCCCTCTTGCAATTACATCTGTTCTCTGATGACGTGCTCACCAGCGCAAGGACTGAACAATAATCCAGCAGTCACCAGACACCTCCAGCAGTCTGTCACTCATATGAAATCGCTACAATTAGCAAACTACAACGAGCTAATCGTTTTTTTTCTCGTTCGATTTTCCATTTCTCTCAGATATACATCACTCCAAGGAAAAAAACATTATCGCAATTTACTTTTCACGTCGACTACAAGTTCTTTTGCCTTTAATTCATGTTGTCTTTTTCTGTCATCTACAGGGCAAGAATGCGTTCTTTAGAGATTTGGCGTCCATTCAGTTGCTCCCCAGTGGAGATATGGACCCCAACCTGGTGGCTGTGAGACAAGAAGTGAGTCAGAACTGCTCTCAACAAGAATGCCCCCAACTAAAATAAGTATTAACATTTTTATTTTATAGTCAGTCTAACATGCATCTTGTACAGTGACAGTGAAATGTTGACCACATATTAACAAAAAGATTCTCGGATAACAGGTCGTAAGATGTTTATAGCTCACCTCTGAAACCAAAGTTGATGCATTGTCTTACTGTATTACTGTGTGTGTAGTTTCTGATGAACGTGTTAACAGGCTGGGTGAAGGTTCTAGCTGAAGCTGAGGAGAACGGTGTGAAACACAGTGGTGCTGAAGACATGTGGCCGTCCGTGTGTATGGAGCTCTCGTCTCTACTGCAAGTCAATACTGACATACTACGCAGACACCTTGTTTGTGAGCTCTATAACCAGGGCCTGGACCTGCGGGCGGAGGAGGTAACGCACACACACATTGTTAAACCTCCTGAGCATACATGCAGGAGTAAAAGATCATGCTTTTTTCTTTTGTTTTATATTTTTGTAATTTTTGTTTCTTTCTAAACTTATCTTTCGCTTTATTGTTTTTCATTTGGTATATTTTTTTTTTCTCTTTTTTTTGTAATTTGTATTTATTTATTTTCTTTTTAAATGTGATTTTTCTTTCGTCTTCTATCTTTTTTCTTTTTCCACTTTTTCTTTCTATCGTAATCTCTCAGGTGATGATGGAGGTGCAGGACAAGGATGTTTTGGGTTCTCAGCTGCTGGTGTTGACTGGTCAGAGACTCTCTTTCTCCCTACTCCACTCCCAGTCACAGACCAAACCCAACATGGAGCTGCTGGCCCGTCTGCCGCCGACCCTCTGCACCTGGCTGAAGGCTATGGTAAGAATACACGGGCTGCACAGTTGGCCAATCTCTTACTGTCTTACACTCACCTGTATCATGGTTTGTGTGTTTTTTCAGGACCCCAGTGAGCTGCGCTGTCCTTCAGTACCTCTGTCTCAGAGCTGTCAACTGATCAACAAAGTCATCGAGATGCTCCCCGAAAACCACGCCCAGTATAGCCTTGCCCTCCACCTGCTGGAGGCTGTGGACTCTTTACACGAAGAGCCCTGATATAGAGAAATGCATTGGAGGAGAGAGAATGAGAATCATGTTTGTTTTTTTTAATTCCAGACTCAAAAACTTACCCAGGAGCCCAAAGACCTGGAAAACCATACATTCAGCAGCCTAAATAAATGCAGCGTCATCATTATCATCAGTAATCTGCTTAATTTAGCAGGCTTTAATCTCTTTTCCCAACTATCACTAAAATAACATATCAAGAACACTAGCACTTCTAGAGGATGTGCTACCCCACAATGCCTGTGCACACTGAACGTGTCACGATCAAAGGGCCTGGAGTCTCTAGTGTCTAGAGTGTTATTAGGATAAAAAACTATGTTATTCATGTACAGTAGTCCTGTAATTAAAGAAGAGGGGCATTCTTTACAAGGAAGCTTTAAAATAATATTGTGCTTTAATCAGTATAATCAAAACATTTCAGTATATTAACACCATGAGGGGTATATTTTCTATTTCAAATTCTAAATGTTCTCGTTCATTTATTCTGCCAATTAAATGTGTCTGTAATATCTAATTGATGCTGTTTATTAGTGAACAAGCACTAAAATGTCATCTGTTAATGTTTGTGTTTATTTTAAATGTACAACTTTAGGTGTGGTTGCAAGGTGAGAGAAAAGAAAGACCTCTTCTGTAGTGCTGACCTTTTATGCAGTCCTGTACCAGCTGTGCCTGGCTGCTCATATAATACGTGATACCAAAATTAAAGACAATTTCCGAGAACTGTTGTGCAGCTCATTGTCTTGAAAATGAAACGGGAGCATTAAATTATCAGCAACATGTCCTTAATGTGGGTAGTTATAGGAACACCTAGTAGGAAATATGATTTGAGGAGTTCATGAGTAAAGGCAAAAAATTACAATAACTTCCTTCTAGGAAACTAGTATTTTCCTACTAAGACAATTCTTAGTAGGAAACTCAGTTTCCTAATAGAAAATTATTATAATTTATTGTCTTTACTCATGAACTCCCTCTCAAATCAAATCAGTTTCCAACTAGGACAATCAGTTCCTACTGGACTGGAGTTTCCTACTCAAGATTTCCCAGTAGGAAATTATAATTTATTGTCTTTGCTCACAAAACTGGTCATGAACTCCCTCTCAAATCATATTTTCTACTAAGAAACTCTAAATTTCTCTAAAGACACTCAGAATTCCCAGTTATCAAACTCAGATTTCATGGTAGGAAAATATGAGTTTCCTAATTAGAAATGATCAATATGTTGCCTTTACTCAAGAAATTCGACATGGAGCTCCCTCTCCTACTATATTTCCTACTAGACTCTAGAGTTTCCTACTAGGACACTCAGGTTTCCCAGTTGAAAACTCATATTTCCTAGGACTGTAGAAAAAAAAGTTTCCTACAAGGAAAAAACGAGTTTCCCAGTAGGAAATTATTATAATGTTGCCTTTAACATGAACTACCTCTCAAATCAAATTTCCAAGTCGGGAACTGGGAAATCTGATTTGAGAGGGAGGTCATGTCCAATTTCATGAGCAAAGACAATATTATAATGATTTCAGACTAGGAAACTCGTATTTTACTACTAGGAAGCTAAATATTTTACTACTGGAAAAATTGGGTTTCCTACTAGGAAATCTGAGTTTCCAACTGGGAAATCTGATTTGATATGGAGTTCATCTCCAATTTTATAAGGCAATAATATAATAGTTTTCTACATGGTAACTCATATTTTCTAGTAGGAATGATAATAATTTTTTGTCTTTGCTCATGAAATTGGACATGAACTCCCTTTTAAATCAGATTTCCCAGTTGGAAACTCAGATTTCCCAATAGGAAACCCAGATTTTCCTACTCGTAGGAATCAGCAAAGACAAAAAATTATAATAATTTCCTACAAGGAAATTCTTATTTTCCTACTAGGAAATCTGAGTATCCAACTGGGAAATCTGTATGAAATCTAAATGCAATAGAATATAATAATTTCTTTCTAGGAAACTCTAGGTATTTTCCTACTATGAAATCTGAGTTTCCTACTAGGAAATTTGAATTTCCTACTAGGAAATATGAGTTCTTTTGTGTCCAATGTCATGAGTTAAGGCAATATTATAATAATTTCCAACTAGGAAGCTCATATTTTGCTATTAGGAAATCTGAGTCTCCAACTAGGAAATCTGATTTGAGAAGGAGTTCATGTCCAATTTTATGAGCAAAGTCAATAAATTCTAATAATTTCCTACTAAGAAACTCTTATCCGGAGCGCTCTCTGAAAATTCAGTGGCTTGTGGCGTAGTTCAAGGTCATGGTCTCTCTTCCCCTTCAAGACATTTCAGAAACTGTTGGGCCTGATGGTGACAGCCTCCTCAGTAGTTCCTCTGGGCCTTCTATATATGCAGCCACTACTGTGTCAAGGCCCTGGCCCCCTGGAAATGGCCCCATCTGTACCAGTCAGGAGTAGATCTGGGGCTAGTCTTTATGCTCTGAAGTGGTCTGTCTTCTTCAACTAGTGCACAGTCTGGAACGTGGATCATTTATCTTGTGACTTTGTGTCAATATTGACCTTCCTCCAGGAGCTGCTGGATGAGGGACACAACCCATTCACGCTCAAGGTATACATTATGTGACTGCCATCATGGCATACCATGCCCCAATCAGTTGTGAGGAACAAGTTCCTTAGGTGGGCTAGAAGGCTGAACCTGCCTCGTCCTCACACGGTCCCCCGGCCTCTCCGAGGCCCCTTATTTGTATTTGAACGAAATTCCAGAATCGTCAGCAAGCTATCTAGAAAGCACGGTGAATGTTTATATGGTTGTCAACAAATGGGACACTACATTTGATGAAAAAATTAAATATCAATACATTTTGATTAGATTGCCCCAAGTAATAGGCAAGAACAAACCTGGGGTTCTCCATGATTCCTATTATTTCCAACAACAGCACCTGAATAAGATGTGCTCGTAATCACGACTTCGGAAGTAGGACATTTCTGATAGCATTCAGAGGCAGCATCATTTTTTTTTTTTTTTTCTCATCATGAAGATGTAAGGTGTGATCAAAAACATGATTCAAACGGTTAAATTCAAGACAGAGATACAATCGCTTTTAACTCCATATAAACACTGATCAACACACAGAGTTCATCAAATATGGGGAACACTGAAGCTCAAACATGCTTGCTTTAGAAAATTCTTAGTTCTCACACAATTTATTAAAATAGATATTTTAGGGCTAAGTAAACATTACAGTCCCTATAAATTTAAGATTTGAATTTTCATGACAGTGAACCCATGAAGATTCACATAAAGAGACATTTTCTTTTTCTGTATGCAGTGTGTTTATTGGCTTAGCAATAAAACTCACGCCATAAAGCATCATTTACAGGTAAACAGAAACTAAAATTAACAAACTCTCCTCTCACTGAGCCTCATTAATGAAAATAGCAGAATGAATGTCTACATTTTGTAAACCCATTCTTTGATAAAACTGCCACATTCAATCAACGTCAATTAAAGAATGGGTTCACAAATTGCTTCTGCATGTTAAATGCATCTTCAATGCAAAACGTCACAATAAAATATACCCGCTCATGACTTGAATATACAGAAAGTACAGTTAGACGTGTTCAACCAAACCTTCCACCCACTGCAAACAAGCTCAAATTGACATATACAAACGCTCTTTTCAGTGTACTGACAATAAATTGGCTTAAACCTGTAGCAGAGAACTGCACTGTTAAATTTGTCAACTTAACACAGATCCCAGGTCAGTGCTAATATTGTAAGCATGATCTGAAACGGGTTTTTGTGTATGTTTTCTCAGTTGAGAACTTCCTGTTTGGTTTTTCCTTCAAAATGTTTGCTTTATTCATTTATAACAGTTTGTCTCCTGTCCAACCCCTGAGTAAAACGATACCCCCTCTCCCACAGCTTCAGACAACTTTCTGTCTGTTACAACAGCAGCTTCATACTGGTCCATGGTAGCCCTTGCAGCCTTTTTCAACAAAGGAGGAGGGCCAGTGGGTGGACAGTCGTCATGGCAACAGTCAGGGTGATTACTTTGTATTTTCCAGCACGGTTTGGCATCGTGGGCAGAGGCAGTCTGGCTCATCTGCAGTGTATCGCCGACATCTCGGACAGCGTGAGAGAGAGGTGGGCATCGCGGCTACGCTGTATGAACTCTCTTCACGGATCATTCCCCCTACAGAACACACAGATGAGAAGATCAATGCCCAATTACTTAAGAGTTCTGTAATATTTTTAGGAATTTTCTTAATTATCTGTTTCCGAAGTAAAGGCAAGTTTAGTTTAACTGCTTCTAAATTAAAACCAAATGTTGCCAATTCTGTCTAAACCTGTGGTTCTCAACTTTCGTGACTTTAATGCCCAGCATAGTCCAACACAACATTCAAAGCACCAACCCAATATGAGGCAAGATATAAATATAATTATTTATTTTTAATTTCAAGTCATGTGAAGTTTAAGAACTTGTGTTGGAAAATGTTTGATGGAGAATGAAATGTTTACTTAAAAGAGAGGCAAAGAAGGTGTTTTAAGAAGATGTATACTTTTGTTAATTCTTTAATCAGTTCAACTTAGTTCCTGCCTTTGCTTTGGAAGAATATGCTTATGTTGCGATAAAGAAATGATGTAATGACCGACACGCTCAAGAAAGGGTATAAGAGTATTTTAAAACAGCAAGGAAACTAAAATGTGCAGAAAACGTGCAGACGAGAATGCTCAGATTTAACGTCATGTATATTCTGAATGCTATCTATCTGCATACCAGGTGATCAGATCAGTTTCGACTAAAAAAAACATGTATCACATCATCATCATAAAAAAACAGTCATACGATTAGCTTAGATGATTATAACCAATCACCAGATTAGTATAACTAATAACAGTGGAGAAAACTTTTGTAACACCGGTTTTTTTGTTTTTTTTTTAACCTAACTGCAAAGTAAAAATATGAGTGTATTTTCCTGTTTGGAGAGTCTCTTGGTTGTTGTGACAGTTCTCCCAGCCGGCTGTCAATAAAACGTTGTTCCTGCAAAGGGCGACTTGGAAGTGGGGGTCATATGCTGCAGATTGGAACTAGAAGTGCTAAAGATTTAAGGCACTGAAAGTTTTGGACGAAAACTCTGAGATTAGTTTTCGTAAGGTTTTATTTAGAATTTCCATGACAAACCACTGGTCTAAACTAACTGCTACAAAAGGGGTAGTAATGAGTAGGTGGTGTTAGTTTTTTGTGATAGAAACACTGCGTGATTTATATCAGAAGAAAAGCATCTCACCCTCCAGGTTGATGAGGAAGTTTCCCGTGCTTGTGACAGAATCCGATGGCAAATCCCGTGGGAGAGAGTTTGTCAGAGTCGTGCGTGAGGCCATCATGAGCTCTGTCAGCTGAGAGCAGGTGGAAGTGGGCTCCTCTTGAAGAGACTGGCAGAAAAGGGTGGGGGGGGGGATGTATAAAATGTTGTTGCAAGCAAATAAAGCACAAATTATTATCTATTTAAAGTATCTATTATCTCTATTCATACCATTACAAATGTTTGATATTATGTGCAATAAATATTTTAATTTGAATAAATGGCTGTTAATGTGATCAGACTAAGACAAACATTTGCATGTGGTCAATGCGACAGAATTTCTTTACGCAGGTGTTCTAATTTCTTTTCCATTACACTGTGAGGAAAACTCCCCATCCAATAAGATGTGCTTTTTGTCACATACCCAGAGCCACTGCGGTTACATAAAACTACAGTATCACATGATGGTAAATACAAAAATCTGAACGGCTGTTTGAAAACATGTAAATGCGGTTTAATTTCTTTCCTTCTTTGTGAAAATTGGGTGTCAGAATCGGAAAGTTATTTCTGCATCTATATAAGTGCCACATACTATCAGAAAAAGAATTTGCATGTTCATTCAGCCTGTCGGCCATTTGTTATGATTTGGTCTAAACCAGGGGTCTCAAACTCAGTTCCTGGAGGGCCACTGTCCTGCAGAAATTAGTGCCAACCAGCTCTAACACAGCTGCCAAGAAGTTTCTAGTAATCCTGAAGACATTGATTAGCTCATTCAAGTGGGTTGGAGCTCAACTCTGAAGGACAGTGGCCCTTCAGGAACCGAGCTTGACACTCCTGCTCTAAACAGACAAATCGCAAGCAAAAATCGGAATGAATTTCTGTGCCGAACATTTGTGTTGTTGTGAACAGGCTTTAAAATCCATGATGTACCTCCATGATTTCAAAGAACAGGCCGGGTTCAATGGCAATGATGAGGTCATACTCAGCAGCGTTACGTCCCGGAATAGACGACAGGAAGGAATCTCTGATAGCACATGCGCCCTCTACTGCTTCCTCCAGTCCTGGCTTCCGCCACACTGAATCGGTCTTAATCCAGCCGCTACGAAACAAAGTGGCCCCCTCTACGGACAAAGAGAGAGGTGAGAAGCATTACAGTGAGGTAGCCAGTCTGTAGCCATACAGCATCAGTTGCACGAAAATTGGGTGAGTACCCTCATGTCCAGGAGAGTGCAGGTACACCTCCTCAGCGAGGTGAGGGAGGACAGGAGCGATAGAGCGACTCACTCCATCCAGAATCTCTTCTAGAACCGTTTGACACGACCTCCGACCAAGGGAGTCCTCAGGGTCACAATAAAGCCTGAGAGAGAGACAGTGAGTGAGACGTTTTGCTACGGAGCATTAAAAATAGCTTCATTTTCAAACAGAAAGTTACATAATTGAATGAGTGGTTACCGATCTTTAATGATGCTGAAATAGAAGTTGGATAATTCTCTAGTGATGAAGGATTGCAGCAGGCGGATGACGCGGCTGCTGTCAAACTCATTGTAGGCATCAGTTACCTACAGCACACACAAACACGTGTCACGTGACCGACAGCAATGCACAGCTGGTTTAAGCCCAGCCCGTACAAACATTGTAACCGGTTAACATTTAGACTCGCCTTCATGCTGAACTCTCTGAGCAGGTGTAGCATGTACTGATCTATGTAGTGCATTTGTTTAGTGTCCACAGCCTGGGAACGAGGATCAAAACCCTGGAGATTCCCCAAGAGAAACTTCAGTGTGTTCCTCAGCTGGGGACAGAGAATAGCAGGTTTATGAGAGGTCATTCGCTCATAAACACTTTGATCTATACTTACTGTTCAAAAATGTGCGGTCAGTAAGATGTTTTGGGAAAATGTATTTTAAACTTACAAAGGCTGCATTTGTTTTAGATTAAAACATAGTAAAAACATACTTTTTTTTAGAAACACTACAATTTAAAATGACTTTTCTATTTGAATATAGTTAAAGTTATAGTAGCCAGTGTCTTCAGTGTCACATGATCCTCCAGAAATCATTCTAATATGCTGATTTGGTGCTTATTTCTTATTATTAACAATGTTAAACAGTTGTGTTGCAATATTTTTTGTGTAAACAGTGATTTTTTTTTCCCCAGGATTCTTTGATAAACAGAAAGAAAAAAATAGAACAGTGTTTTGAAAGAAATTCTTTATAACATCATAAATGTCTTTTAACTTTTGATCAATTTGATGCATCCTTGCTGAATAAAATTATTCATTTTAGAAGAATCTCAAAGTGAATTCAAAATTAGCATTGACTGTCAGCAAATTACTGCAACAATTTATCTGCTTTGATATGTGCCAGACCTTGTTGATGCTGTCTTTAGCAGCGTTCAGTGTGTTCGGTCCGATCTGAACTTCAGAAAACACGTTCGACTCTGCAACCCACCATCTCAAAACATCAGCACCATAAGGAGGACAGACAGACAAGTCCTGAGAGAGAGAAATTGATGTTTGAAAACACTGACTGGATGACATAATTTAATTCTACCATTGGCTGATCGTATCTCACCTTCCCTCCATTAATAACAACATCTGGGTCGACCACGTTGCCTATAGACTTAGACATTTTTTCTCCTCTCTCACTCACAGCAAATCCATGGACCACTAGAGCTCTGAAACACACACAGAAGGTGATTGGCATATTTTTTAACACATGTATTTGTCACATACACATACAAAGTTCAGTAATGAAACTAAAGATGGCGCAGGCTGTCCTTAACTCAATCTGCAAGCAATCGTTCTCTAAATGGCGCGGCTGATTGGTTTCTGTTGCATCAGCAGCCAATAAGCTTGCTGCTCTACATTCAAATACTTTCAGAAACCCTCCACCTTCCCCAGCTCCACCTGTAATGCATGCTATTTGTGCTGAAGCAGTAAATGCTCACAGTAGTGTGCCTGTGTATGTATTGGTAGTAGCAAGTCACTGTACTTCCTCTGCAACAGCAGCAGCAATAAATACATTAACATTGCCATATCCATTACAATGCTAAACTCTTTTGTGACGAGAGAAATGCATTTTTATTACTCACTTGTAAGGGGCTTTATTTCGTACAGCTACACTGGTGAGGAGCGACGACTGAAACCAACCGCCGATTTGATCTTTCCCCTCCACATACGAGTCTGCACGCGGGTCTGATTCTGAAAGAAAGAGAGTGAGAGAGAAGTGACATAACACTACAATGCAACAAAGCATACCAAAGGACCCCAGACAAGCAATCAACAATATACTTATTGATTGCTTAAATAAGCAGAAATACATGTATTGATAAGGACCGTTTTGATGACTCACCCTGTAGCACAGCGGCCCATGAGACACCGCTGTCAAACCAGATATCCAGGACATCTTCACCCCGCACATAATCAGATAGTGCACCTGCTTTACTCTGAGAAAACGCACAAACAATTTACAACTTATACTAAATTTTATTTCACATTTCATTTTGCACTAAAGAGTATTTGTGGCATAAACATACACTACCGTTCAAAAGTTTGGGGTCAGTAAGATTTACATAATAATAATAATAATAATAATAATAATAATAATAATTAGAAATGACACATTAAATTGATCAAAAGTGATAGTAAAGAGATTTTAAAATGTTTTTTTGAAGAATGCTAAAAAATGTTTATCAGTTTCCATGAAAAAAAATCATAATTTTCATCATTGATTATAATAAGAAATGTTTTTGTGTTGCAAATCAGCATATTAGAATGATTTCTGAAGGGTCATGTGACACTGAAAACTGGAGTATGGCTGCTGAAAATCAGCTTTGCCATCACAGAAATAATTTAATGACATTTTAAAATATATTAAGATAGAAAACAGAGTAGTTATTTTAAATTGTAATATTTTACAATATTACTGTTTTACAGTATTTTTGATCAAATAAATGCAGACTTTGTAAGCATTAGAGACTTCTTTAAAAAAAAAAAAAACATCCTACTGATCCCAAACTTTTGAATGAAAATTTAGGGGAAAAAAAGTACCTTCTGAAGAACCTCTGAAGTCAGAAATGTCTCCACTGGCTCCGCCCACCAGCTGTCACTTCCTTTCTCAGAGAAAACTTTAGCGATGTGTGTAACTGAATGTCTGAGAAAGAAAGAGGGAATTCTTAAACTTGTAGTTTATATGCATTTCTTGAGTATGTCTATGACAGTGTAAGTATATACTTGTTTAAGAGTGGCTCTCCGGTCTCTTTATGGTAGAACACTGGGATGGGGACGCCCCAGCTCCTCTGCCGAGATATACACCAGTATGTTCTTCTGTCCAACATCGCCAACAAACTGGACCTAGCCGATTCGGGTATCACACGCACCTTCTGCAGGGCGTCCTATGCAAACACACTCTCAGTTTATTTTCTGCAGAAAACATATAACTGGAAACTTACTAGAAAGTCTAATACTTCTAACAAAAGTAACTTAAAAAAGTCAAATAAATCCAGAATGTGCACTCACAAAAACATGTCCAGAGCAAGAAAAAGAACACGCGTTAAGTAACTTGACCATTTATTTGTGAGCGTGAGCTGTGTGCGCATATTTTACACACACACACACACACACACACACACACACACACACACACATATATATGAAGAGTTCAGATGCAAAAGCCTCTAAGTGCCATCTGAAACTTTCTTCTAGAATGATCATTTTTATAAAGCTTGTATATTTAAGTTCAGTAATTTCACTTATAATGACAATTAATAGGTCATCTTCATTGCCATTTAAGTGAAATTATTGAACTTAAATATATGAGCTTGATAAAAATTATCATTCTAGAAGAAAATTTCAGATGGCACTTAGAGGCTTTTGCATATACATACATACATACATATATACATATACATATATACATACACACACACACACACACACACACACATACATGTGTGTGTAAAATATACGCTCACTTCTCTCACTCACAAATAAAAAAAAGTTACTTTTAACGCACTTAACACAATTACTACTATTTTAGGAGGATCATGACATTTTTTGCATTGTCACATTGTTTCCATGACAATTTGTATATCATTTCTAAGAGCTTCACTTGCATGCAGAAAATGTAAGTCCTCCTATTTTTCCCCACATTACAGTAATGAGAATGATATTTTTTCTGCATCATGGTAATGAGAATTTACTAGCTATTATTATACATATAATAATAATAATAATAATAATAATAATAATAAATTTAAAAAATCTTACTGTGTAAAAAAAAGTCCTAAAACATGAATTATTTACTTGAAACAAATATAAAAATAAATATTTGGGGGTGAATTAGGACCCATTAAGG